>NC_139035.1:27467706-27739240 GCF_964662115.1 Mustela nivalis
GTCAAATAAAGGAATAAATAAATAATAACTTTTTAAAAATCTTTTTTGGAAAAAAAAGAAATGCTTGCTCTTTTCATCACCTCTACCCCCTTAACAGTAATAAATGCTAACATTCAGTGACAGGTTGCCTCCTGTGTTGCAGACCCTGTACAGAGACTTACCACAATAAATCCAAGAAGAAGCAATTGTCACTTTTAACCAAAAAAATCACTGCTAGCATGATCTAGGAGAAGGATTTGAATCCAAATCTGTCTAATTTTAAATCACTATGTTAAAACCCAATGTTAAAAAGTGAACTTAAGGGGCACCTGGGTGGCTCAGTGGGTTAAAGCCTCTGCCTCCGGCTCAGGTCATGATCTCAGGGTCCTGGGATCGAGCCCTGCATCGGGCTCTCTGCTCAGCAGGGAGTCTGCTTCTTCCTCTTTCTCTCTGCCTACTTGTGATCTCTGTCTATCAAATAAATAAATAAAATCTTAAAAAAAAAAGTGAACTTAATGAAAGTCTACTGGTTATGTTTTAAATGCTTTATCTTAATTCAAATGATATGATTTAAGAAAACAACCAAACAACTCTTCCTCAATTTCTGTAAAACACTTCTAATGGTTCTAACTCCCGTACCTCACCACGACCAAAAGGCTTTAAGAGAGCCTTCTACGGAAAAAGACTCACAGCAGTTTCCTCTTATTATACATATTCCTACAATACTATATGTTGCAGGAAAGAGCTGATAAACTCAGAAATCTGAGTAATATTCAAATTGCAACCCAGCAAATATCTGAATTTTGTTTATTTTACATGTATTACATCATTCAATTTTCAAAAAGCTAACAGAGGCCTGGAAACAATAGGTAACACCTACAAAATTATACATGCAGCATAGATAGAGCAAGAATTAAAATCCAGGTTTATCCGACACTAAACTCTTAATCACTTATGTTTAACCTTCAACAAATTCCTATTACATATGATTTCTCCATGAAAACATTGTAATAACTGACATGTGTTTACTGTGGTAGCATTAACTTATCTTGAAAATAATACTCTAAGTAGGAATAATTTTTATTCTGACTTATAAATGAGGAAATTAATACATTAAAAGGTTAAGTAACTTGCCCTAGGTCACAGAAGGCTAAAAAATAATTTGTGCATTCCATCCCCAGAGCTCAGACTCTCAGCCACTATACTAAAAGCAGTATTATTTTCTAACAATTTCAGTCTCCTAAAAATTAAGCAGACAAATTTACCATGGTCTGGTATTGGTATCACATTACAAAATGAGCCTGTAAATATGAAAAGATTCTACACACAAATACATACATCCATATGTGCTATTATTGGTCCTATAGTTCTAGATTATTTGATGTTTAAACAAAATTATCTTTAAATTGTGCACAAATTTTTACATTGCAGAGGCAAAAATTCTATTTTTTTTTTCTAGAAATTTGACCACTTTCCTCCCAGGCAGTTCAAAGTAGTTCTTCGATAAATATCATAATTTTATAACGCAAAGTGAAATATCATTACACCCACTTTGTGGGTTTAAAAAAAACCCAAAGTCATGGGAAAATTAAATGTCAGGCTGCAATTCAAAGAGTAAATGGCAGCACTGGGAATAGAATACACAAGTCCTTAGATTAGTGGTATGTCTAAGGTTATCCGTCAAACTTTAGTTCAACCCAGTAGACATCTGTGGGGGCATATTCCATACAGGATGCATGGTAGACAATGTTGGACTCAGGAAAATGTTTAAAAAAAAAATCACTCTTTCGTAGCTCATAATCTGGCAGAAAAGAAAAGGTGTGTGAGGAATCATTAGGGGAGGACGGGGCAAATACTAACAAAAACCGTAAGAGATTTAAAAAGTAACCAAAATTGCACTCAGGATGAAAACCAGGGGGAAGCTTCAAAAGGAGGTGGCATTTAACTTGGAGCTTGGGAACAGTATGAATGCGGAGAAACGTGCATTCCTGGTAGCAGCACCAATGTCAGCAAAGGGACGGTTTTTTCCCAAAGAAGAGTTTAGAGGTTGCTGTGCTACCGCATACTCGAAGAGGGCCCGAAGAGCTAAGAGTGGAAGGGAAGGCTAGAGGCAGGTGGTAGAGGGTTTGTGCAAGCAAACAACGTAGTCTGGGGTTTTCTTTTAAACCAAGGAGAACAAGGAAATCACATAACAGAATCTGAACATCAAGGAGACTGCTACGGCCACACCTGCACATATCAAGCAGAAAAAAAGGTGACTAATTGGGTGCATATTTGTTGAACAACAGTGTGCTTAGGGTATGTGAAACCACTGAATCCTCATGGAAAATCTTCCTTAAAATTCAGTTTTATTGTAAGACTTGTAGAGTTGAAACAATCACAACTTTTTGTGCTCCTTACAAGATTTTTACACATGCATCAGAATCACACTTCCCACGCTGACCACCAACAGTATCAAATCATACTTGAAACTCACATGCTGGCAGATCCTTAGGGTTGTGGTCTAAGACAGCATTACCCTCCTCCTCTCCACCCAATAACTAACTTTCTTTCGCTGGCTGGTGGGAGTTCTAAGACGAAAATGTCCGAGAAACACTGTATAAGATTTTAATAATATAAGTGGGGAAGTCTAAACGATAACAGTTACAGGTACAATGGGAAAGGGGGAGGGGTGGGATAGGTGTTGGAGTAAGGTAATGCTGGGCGTCCCTTCCTTCTCCTGCCCAGACTCAGTCAGGTCCCCACCCTAATAAACTTCCCCAGAACACTGCACACTCCTGGCTCAGCACTTACCATACTGTAACCTAACTGCCTGTTTTCCTATTTGTGTGTTCCTCATTTCAACTCATACTATCTCAGGGATCGTCTATGGTCATGGTTGTAACTGTAGTGCTTGGTACAACTTCTGGCATCTGGTAAGCATTCAGTGAACATCAAAGAAATGGCATCATAATTATTCAAGTTTCCTTTTCACAGAGGGAAGGAACTAGCTTGTCCATTCGACTTAAAGATCCTCCTCCTTTACCAGGGATTTAATCAGGCCAAAAGTGAGAAGGCACACTCCACCCAGTGGAAGCCTGCTGTGGTCAGATTAGGAGTTTCCTTCACCTCTCCCCCAACTGTCCCTACACATCTCAAAAGAGTGCTCAGCCACTGGGCTGTTCTTCTGGAATCTCTAACTACCTTTCTGACCACTGCTGAGTTAGGTAACATGTGTGCACCATGCTGTGTACAAAGCAGAAGCACACTCATGGAAGCTGGACAGTTATCCCGTGTAATATACTAGAGTGACACCAAAGGCACCCTCTGCTGTGTTAACGAGGCTTGCTCTAAACTCAGTGAACTAAGGAGTAAATATCATTCTATTTGAATGTGAATATAAATTAATATGCTTGTATTTAAAATATTTAATCGAGAGGTAGAGGCTTTAAAGTAACATTTCTTAATGGAGTAATGGTATACCACCTATAAACCAGTGTATCAGTATCTCCAGAAAAGATCGTAATATTCAAAAAATTCCTCCTAGGTCATAATAGTTACATAACACAGTTTTATTTTCAATAAAATCTTTAACAGAAAAAAAATACAGTTTCAAAATGTGTTTCAATGAGAGTCATAAATATTTAAAACACAGGAATGTTTTAGTGAGCTTTAATTAAAATATACACAAGGTTTGGGAAAAAATGGAACTCTTCTAACTAAATTTTATGATAGTTCTTGAGAATGAGAAAACTACAAGAAATAATGATCCTTCTTCTGTTCCTTCCCTATTTATGTCATTTCTTGAATCATGAAAAAAAAAAAGTACTTTGCTGCATGTGAGGCACAGAAGAGATCCCAGACCCTCCCTCATAGAGCTCAGAATATGACAAAGGGAATAAGCAAAGAAAGAAACATGCTCTCAGCAGTATAACTAATTCTGATAGCAGAGCAAATAGCCAAAGTTACAAGTAACCTTGTAAAAATAAATGAAGACCAAATATGAGTGTCACATTCACTCCTACCAGCCTTATCAAGAAAGCCATTTTTATAAGTTTACTAACTGGGCTACTTAATGTAGGCTTTTAAAACCATTTCTTCACCAGCATATAGTACTTAAAATGAGAGGAAAAAGCCAAAAATATTTTCTCTGCATCTCATTACAAAAAGTCAGCATATAATACTTTAAAAAATAAAATAGATTTCTTTTTACTTCATGGCAAAAATTCAATCAGGAAATACTCAACAATAGAAAACTGTTTAAATATATAAAATAAAGCCTCACAATTAAGTATTGTGCAGTTATTAAATATTGTATTATGGAAAAATATTTAGTGGAATGGGAAAATGTTCATAATGCTTTGTTCACAATAGCATACACGGAATACACATGATTAGTTCAAATGGTAGCCCTACTTTCCCACGAAGAATCAGGAGCTTTTCTTGGAATTTAGGAAAAATACACAGAGATTTTGTTTCCTGTATAAAATTTGTGGCTCTCCAATTCTGATTTTGCATATTTTCAGTCTGAACAACCAACACTTTATTAACAGAAGAATGAAATCTTTCCATTTCAACTACCCATAGCTCCTTCTAGAAATGGAACAACAAATTTGTTACATATATTTTCTCCAATATCTGAATTTTCATTAATTAGCCATCTTATCATAAAAACAGAGCTTTTATCTCCCTTCTCTTTCATTCTTCTCTTCTCATTTTTGGGGCTAGTGTTCTGTAAATGGAAATCTTTTCTTAAAATAGAGGTCAGTGAAAATGCTGTTCGCTTTCTTGCCTAATGTCTAAGCTTAATGTCCAAAGGCACATTCATAGTAGCATATTAGAATTTCCTGGTACACATACAGATACACTTTACAATACTCCAAAATTCTACTGATAAATATGAAGTGCAGAAAATGGCAGAATCTGACTTAGAAAATTCCACTTAAAAAATCTAAATTTCCTTTCAGAATCAAAAAGTAAAAGAACTGATAATGGTATGTAGCATTTATTAAGCAGCTGAGAACTAGCTGTAGAGAACTGGGGAAATGGCCATAGAGACCTGAGTTTGTTTCCCCAAAATCTTTTACCCATATTCACAAGTAGGAAATAGGGGTGTTCCTTGGGAAGGTGGGTTCTCAGTGGCACTGAGTTCAGCGCTACAGGCTCCACTGATGCCCCCGTTAGCCTTTTGTTCTCTGAGAGAAGACATGTCCGTCTACACCCATCCCAGGTTTAAAAAGAGTAATAATTAGGACAGATATAGCTCTATGTTTCTCAAGTCTTATTAAGCTACTTTGTACTTGGCTCAACCTTACAATATGAACTGTCATAGCAACTCATTCAACTGCCTCCCACATATAAGTTTATAGTCTATTTTTAATTGAAACCTCATCTAAGTCAGAAAAACTGGCAAAATACAAAAGCTCAGCTGAAAAGACATCTCTCAAATTATCTTCATGGTTTGGTAAGGGAGACAGGAAAGGCAACTCACTATTCAAAGAAATCAATAAACGAGATGGTTGGCCTTTTAAGTCCAAGAACCAACTTGAGAAACAGCAAAATAAAATTTCAGTATCTACTTATATTCCATAACTTGAAGTCTCCTTTTCTGTCTATTTTATACTATATTACCAAAAAATTAAAGTAGAAGACAAACATGCAATATCTAAATCTGCCTTTTTCCGTTTAAAAAGAAAAAATGAGTTAAAGGGTCTAGAGTAAAACAATAATAGGCAATAGTCCCAATACCCTACTTTCTGCTCAAAAGAAATAATATTTCTTGTTAACGTTACAAAATTTCCTTAAAGTGACTATAAAATGTTTTTATTTAACATATTACATACCCATTTCCAAAAGCTGATTGTTTCAGTCATTGACAAATGGGAAAAATTATCAGTTTGATCTAAAAGTTACCATTTGTTAACCTGATTAGTGCTTGTTTTGATGAAAATCAATTTCTTTGATGATGTTCATAGGAGCTTTATTCATGATAGGCAAAAGATCAGTTTTTAAAAGATATTTTTATTTCTTTATTTGACCGAGGATACAGCAAGAGAGGGAACACAAGCAGGGGGAGTGGGAGAGGGAGAAGCAGGCATCCCGCCGGGTGGGGATCCTGATGTGGGGCTTGGTCCCAGGACCCGGGCTCATGACCTGAGCCAAAGGCAGGAGCTTAACAACTGAGTCACCCAGGTACCTCAAGAAAATCAATTTTGGAGGCACCTGGGTGGCTCAGTGGGTTAAAGCCTCTACCTTTGGCTCAGGTCATGATTCCAGGAACCTGGGATCGAGCCCCACATTGGGCTCTCTGCTCAGCAGTGAGCCTGATTCTGCCTGCCTGTCTACCTACTTGTGATCTCTGTCAAATAAATAAGTAAAATCTTAAAAAAAAAAAAAAAAAAAAGAAAAAGAAAATCTATTTTTAAAAGGAAAAACTATACAACTATAAAAACTAAAAATTATAATGCTTAATTTTCTTTTTACTTAATGTACTACTCTCAGTTATCTGGAAATGTGACAATTTGATAGAAGGCACAAATTCTCTCTCTCTCTGTCTCCCACTTTCCCTCCATCTTTCTCTCCACCTCAGTCTTAAACACACACACACACACACACATGCACACACAAGCTGCAGAAAGGTTTTTGCTTTGGAGCTTTTCATTCTCACACTGCCCCTTTAAGGAAAGTAATACGAACATGGAGTAAGGGCCGTACCTTACGTTTCCAGAGTGCTTTTCCCCTGATACTGCGATAATTTATTTGAATAAATTTTCCAAGTGCAGAGCTCATCACTAATTAAAATACTGATGAAAGAATATTTGCAAAGAGGAAAAAAATGTTATGATAAAAACCTGAGGTGAAATAAGGACAGGATTTCCTACAAAAAGACCCATCTACATTTTGTTGACATTTATGAATGCTGTTAACATAAGGCTATCATATTTATTTAACAAGTATTCACTAAGTCTCTACTACTTGCAGACACCATTCTATGACAAAACTAAGTTGAAGAAAATATTAATTTTTCAAGGACAAAAACTTTTTGATTCTTCTAAAATTATACACAACCTATTTTCAAGAATGCTCAATGCTTCTCTAAAAGACATGGAAAAACCGAAGTTTTCTAATTCAATGAAAAACTGACAAACAATTCTGAAAAATGAAAGCCTACTGTCAGAAAATTTTTTTATAATCACAATGAACCTTTTTCAATTTTGGAATTAATCCCTAATCATGTAGGAATTGCGTATTTCATAAAAATAATTATTTCCCCTTAACTACGAAAATATGTCTACCAGCCACCGAATGCATCCTCTAGGATCCTCTCGTGATAGTAACTATTCAGGCCAAAGACAAACTTCCTTGGGCAAACCAGGTAGCTATTCCATAGCTCCTGTTTATACCCTGAGCAATCACTGCTGATTGTGGGCCTATAATGCACAGAGCATGTAGTACTCTGAAATCTCAACAGTCCTGAATCTGCAAAGTTCCGGGTTCCTGGCCTATACTAAAATCCTGAGTTATGGAGCAGAGATTCAAAAAATAATGGTATAATCCTGAAGAACCTACACATTTATATGTACATGGGGCTTCCTAGAAACTTTGCTTGATTTTATTTTAGGTTTGACGTATGTGTAATGGAGAAAAGGGGTGGAAAACATCACATCTCATGAGAAGAAACACAAATACTAATTTAGAAAGTTCAAGGACTCATAAACTAGAATGGTGCTAACTATAATAGTTGGAGTTTTTAGAGTGAACCCCATTCATTCACCTCAGGAAAGTGGCACTTTAAAGTTCCAAAGTCCCAAAGGAGAGAAGCAACATCTCAGCAAGATTTCACATAACTTCAACACCTAGAATCAAGACCCCATTTTAACACAAAAACTCAATCTACTGGAACACATAAAGGTTATAATATTCTAGAGACAAGGGACATAACAAAGGCATTTTGAAATGTCTATATTTCATTTTCTTTCACACACACACATATCCAGAAAGACTAATAAAATTGAGCACAATTGAATTCTACAGGCAGAATGAATAACTATTTCTTTGTGTGCATTTATGCCTATTTATTTTTAACTATTAAATAATTTAATCATTAATAAAATTGAATTCTGCATACCAGAATTAAAGCAGTGTTTAACTTCAAGTGAAATAAAAGCTCTATAGAGAAAAATTAATTTATACACATTTTAATCTTCATTACAAATAAAAAGCTCTACTTTGATACAAGTGCAAAACAGGGCACCTGGGTGGCACAGTGGGTTGAATGTCAGACTCTTGGTTTCAGGTGGGGTGTGGTCTTCGTGTCATGCAATGGAGCCCTGAGATGAACTTTGCTCCATGCAGTCTGCTTAGAACTCTCTTTCTCTCCTACTTCTCTGTGCCCCGCCCCCACGCTAATGCTCATGTCTCTGTCTCAAATTAAATGAATCTTAAAAAATAAAGTGCAAAAAAGAAAAGGAAAAAAAAAGCTAGTAAACCCTCCTTAGAAGTGTGTGGGTGTAACTTTAGGACCAAATATCTAATCAGAACACCAGCATCCATGACCAATGCTTTCTGTGTTTCCACACTAATCATGAAGGTAAACATTTTGACTTTTATTCTCTGGATTATCTTTATGGACATATCTTTTTCCTAACAATGCTGCATGTCCTCCACACATGGAGGTTAGGGAAACAACTGGTTTCTAATAAAGGATATGCCTGGTGGGGAGTGGAGTGAGGAATGATGGTTTATAAAAATGGCCTAAAAGGGGTGCCTGGGTGGCTTAGTGGGTTAACGCCTCTGCCTTCAGCTCCGGTCATGATCCCAGGCCAGGACCCTGGGATCAAGCCCTGCATTGGGCTCTCTGCTCCGCGGAGGGCCTGCTTCCTCCTCTCTCTCTGCCTGCCTCCCTGCCTACTTGTGATCTCTCTCTCTGTCAAATGAATAAATAAAATCTTTTTAAAAAATGGCATACAATTATGAAGCCACAAAGAAAAAGAATCATAATATGGGGAGACTGGTTTAAAAAATAAAAAGCAAAAAAAAAAAAATTGTGTCTACAATTTTTTATTCATATATACATAGATCTTACATACATATTTTTATTTATATGGATCTGAGATTATGTATAGAGAATAAAAATATTCATAAAACACTAAACAAGAGAAGTCACATCAATAAAATTACCACAATTACAAATTTAGAATCGTACTAAAGGCAGTAACCAAAATCATCCTTTTCTGGGCAAAATTCCTTTTAGCTTATTAATTTAATAATTCCATTACTAAAAATTAAATTAGGTTACCTTTTCTTTCTAAGCTTTTCTTTCTTAAGCTTCCTAAGCTTAAGCATTATAATTGTTGCACTAGGATTTATTTCTAGTTTTTTCTACTATCAACTTAGTTAAAATTCACTGAATTGTTTATTATAACAATCTACTACAATTACAAATAGGTCAGGCAAAAGTTGCTTATAAACAATTACAATCATGGCACTATTTAAGTATTTTGTTGACAAGCTAGTCCTTCAACCAACGGTTTATAACAAAACGTAATAACCAATCCCTCAATACCCCCACTTCACTCACTTAAAACTGCACAAAGCCCAAAATGCACCTGCGTGTAAAATTTACTTTACTATTAGATCTGCTCTGGGTAGCACTTAAAACTGAAACTATTCTGCTTAACTTGCTGTTTTGTGTGAGTCTGAAAGCAACAAGCAGTTTTCTTATTTCAGGGGGAAAAATTTGCATGAAAAAGTTAGTATGGTTAAAAAACGAAAACTGGATGGTTCCGATTTTTGCAAGTACATTTCTGAAAGAAAAGAAAACTTATATTGACAATGAAATACCAAAAATAAACTCCAGAGCTATAAATAGATTAGATTATTTATGGAGCATTTATATCTTGATCAGCTAATAAATTAATGACAATGGCACTGACTAGACTTTTAAAAGATGTTAGTAATAACCAACAAAACAAAAAGGCAACCTGTTGAATGGGAGAAGATATCTGCAAATGATATATCCCACAAGAGGTTAATAGCCCAGATATACAAAGATGTCACAGAATTCAATAGCAAAAAGCCCCCAATAATCCAATTTAAAAGTGGGCAGAGGAGCTGAATAGACATTTTCAAAAGAAATGGCCAATGGATACATGAAAAGATCCTCAAAATCACTAATTTTCAGGGAAATGCAAATCAAAACCACAATGAGATACCACCTTGCACCCATCAGAATGGCTAGTATCAAAAAGACAAGACATAACAGGTATTGACGAGGATGTGGAGAAAAGGGAACCTTTGTGCACTCTTGGTCAGAACATAAACATTCTGATACAACAACTGCAGAAAACGGTATAGAGGCTTCTCAAAATATTAAAAATAGAAATACCATATGACCCAGCAATTCCACCACTGGGCATTTACCTAGAGAAAGGAAAACACCAGTCTGAAAAGATATATGGACCCCTGTGTTTATTTGCAGCATTATTTACAATAGCCAAGATAAAGAAGGAACCTAAATGTGGAGAAAGGGGAACCTCCTACACTGTTGTGGGAATGCAAGCTGGTGAAACCACTCTGGAAAACAGCATGGAGGTTCCTCAAAATGTTGAAAATAGAGCTACTCTATAACCCAGCAATTGCACTACTGGGTATTTACCCTAAAGATACAAATGTAGTGATCCGAAGGGGCATGTGCACCCGAATGTTTATAGCAGCAATGTCCACAATAGCCAAACTATGGAAAGAACCTAGATGCCCATCAACAGATGAATGGATAAAGAAGATGTGGTTTATATACACAATGCAATACTATGCAGCCATCAAAAGAAATGAAATTTTGCCATTTGCGATGACGCGGATGGAACTAGAGGGTATTATGCTTAGCGAAATAAGTCAATCGGAGAAATACAACTATCATATGATCTCCTTGATATGAGGAAGTAGAGATGCAACGTGGGGGGGGGTTGGGGAAGTAGGAAAAGAAAAAATGAAACGAGGGGATCGGGAGGGAGACAAACCATTAGAGACTCTTAATCTCACAAAACAAACTGAGGGTTGCTGGGGGGGAGGAGGGTAGGGAGAGGGTAATGGGGTTATGGACATTGGGGAAGGTATGGGCTCTGGTGAGTGCTGTGAAGTGTGTAAACCTGGAGATTCACAGACCTGTACCCCTGGGGTTAATAATACATTATATGTTTATAAAAAAATAAAAAGTACAAAATGCAGAAAGAAAAAAAAAAGGAACCTAAGTGTTCATCTAATATTCCATTATATATACATATATATAATAGATAAGTATATACATACATATTATGGATTATTACTCAACCATAAAAAAGAACGAGAGCTTGCCATCTGCAGCAACATGGATGGACCTAGAGCATATTCTGCTAAGTGAAATAGGTCAGACAGAGAAAGACAGATATCATATGATTTCACTTATATATGTAATCTAAAAAACAAACAAAGCAGAAACAAATACAGGAGGGTTGTTAGTGTGGAAGGGGGTGGGAGGATGGGCAAAACAGGTGAAGGGAAGTCAGAGGTCAAGCTTCTAGTTTTAAATAAATAAGTTATGGGGATGAAAAATACAGCACAGGCGGCATAGGGAACATAGTCAATAACACTGTAATAATGTATGCTGACAGATGGGAATTACACTGAGGACTGAGTAATGTACACAGTTCTTGAGTCACTATACTGAATACCTGAAACATAATATTGCATGTCAACTACTTAAAAAAAAAAAAAACAAAAAAAGAATTGTTAGAGACTGATAGGCTAAATCAGATATATTTTATTAATTTGTTAAGAAAGTATTTATGTGCCCATTAGGTATAATGTGACGAAGGAAAACACATGTAAATATCCTACTAAAGTACCTGAAAGTAAGCATTTGGTAAATGTTAATTCCATTACCCACCTCTCCTTTGATTCCACTTGTGTATTATAAGGAATTAAAATGCAAATATGAGGGCGCCTGGGTGGCTCAGTGGGTTAGGCCGCTGCCTTCGACTCAGGTCATGATCTCAGGGTCCTGGGATCGAGTCCCGCATCGGGCTCTCTGCTCAGCAGGGAGCCTGCTTCCTCCTCTCTCTCTCTCTCTGCCTACTTGTAATCTCTCTCTGTCAAATAAATAAATAAATAAATCTTTAAAAAAAAATGCAAATATGATATGGTGTCACAAATATCCACAATGGACAGCTGAATGTTAAAAGTATTCAAAGCAAATTACAAACCAAGTTCTTTGGGATTCAAAAGGTGAAAGGAGTTATAATCACATGGAAGTCAGATATGTGAGTTGGGTCTTAAAACATGGGCAGTATTTTGACATACAGAGATAGTGAAGAGAACAATGAATAGTGTGACACAAACAAGGGCATGAGGGCAAGAAAGTGCAGGGGGTATTCAGCAGCCGAAAAGAATGCAGATGGGGAGAGCAGGGGTTTGCAAAGCTCCTCTCAAATGGGCCAGATAATAAATATTTTAATCTGTGGGCCCTATTGTGTCTATCGCAACTGCAACTCGGTCCTCTGCCCTTGCAGAACAAAGCAGCTGTAAATAATAGTAAATGAATGAGCGTGGTTGTGCAACCTGAAAAATTCATTTGTGACCACTGGAATCTGAAGTTCATGTATTTTTTCCACATCATGAAATATTACTCTTCCTTTGACTTTTCCCCACCATTTAAAATGTGAAAAGCCATTCTTAGCTCTCATTCCACACAAAAGCAGGCAGCAAATCAGACCCAGCCTACAAGCTGTAAACTGTCAACCTGTTTGAAACCTCTAATAATTTATACCTAATAATAAAAGTTTCAATTTTCTTGAGATTTTTTTTTAAAAAACTATATCTAAAAATATTTTTTTATTTTTCTTTCACTAAAGCTAAGTGTTTTTTTTTTTTTTTTTTAAGTCAGAAAAAGAACCTTAGGGCTTTACTTTTAAGCCATCCTTAATCTCACTTCTAGTGTATTGATAGGCTTATGTTCCCTTGATGTTCAATTTTATTTAATGTTAAGGCATTAAACTGCTTTTTCTAATTCCTCTATGAAATCTTATTAAGTGTTTTATTACTTCTTTATTGCTTTCCTTTGTATAGCTTATAGTTATCACTCTTGACTTCTTGATATGCATATTTATATATTCTTTTTGTCTCTTAAAATTTTCTCGACAAAAATAATTGCATTCCAAGTCACTGTGCTTTTGGTGTCAAGATGCAGCACCTTTAGACCTTTTGGGTCTAAATATTTACAGAATTGTACAAAGAGTCCCCAAAGCTGTATCTATCGAACAGAAATTCTTTACCCTAAATTTGCCTATTCTCCTCTCCCCCAGAATATTAAGATCTCTGGTCATCCTAGAAAGGCTTATCTATTTGGGCCCAATAACGACAAAGCAAAAAACTTAACTATATTTGAAAGAGATATGCAAAAAGTTACTTGGGTGAAGACACCCCAAAACAGAACTGCAATTAAAGCAATCAAAGATAATCATATTTCTATTAAAATAAAATAAATGCTTAGTAGGACACAAATCCTTTATATACATATGTGTATTTATAATGCAGTATACCAAAATTAGAAGAGGAAAATCATTATATCGTTTCAAAAATTACTTTGTCCTAGTGGACTGAGAAAAGAGAACCAAAGATACAACATACATCCCCTGAAACATACTGCAGTTGAAAAACCAACACTCACCTTCAAATCTATAGAGCTAATGTACTTATATTTTATTCTTTACCTTGTAATTATAAAATCCAATTTTGTGTCCCAGTAATTGATAATACTGCAAAAGGCTACATACTATCCACAGTTCACAGTACACCACAGTACAAATAGCTAGTAGCTGTTTGAAAAAGTATGTATCAAAAAAGAAAGAAGTATCTGTTTATGGCAAATGGCTCATTTTTTTTTTTTTAAGATTTTATTTATTTATTTGACAGAGAGAAATCACAAGTAGATGGAGAGGCAGGCAGAGAGAGAGAGAGAGGGAAGCAGGCTCCCCGCTGAGCAGGGAGCCCGATGTGGGACTTGATCTCAGGACTCTGAGATCATGACCTGAGCTGAAGGCAGCGGCTTAACCCACTGAGCCACCCAGGCGCCCGAAATGGCTCATTTTTAAGGAAATAATGTGACATAAAAGTCCTCCTATGGAGAGTAATACGGCAGTAGTTTTAGTAACAGCTGGTAATGCTGATCATATGTTCACCATGGTCCAGACACTGTTCTTTATACTTTATACATAATAATCCTCACAAACTTTAATTCTCACGACAATCCCATGAGATAGGTCTTATTATTATTCCATTTTTTTATTCCCATTTTATAAATGAAGAAACTGAAACTCGTTGAGATTAAATAACATTCTAACTTTGTAAATTCTTTGTAAAGAGGCAAAACTAAGCCAGAAACTGGGGAAGTCTGGCTTAACAGCTTTAACTCTTAACCCCTATTCTGTTTGTTATAATACAAGCACCTACATTTAAGGCAGAGGATTATGGCTTTGCAAACTGGAATCCAAACCACGTTAGTTTTGAACTGTGAGAGTTTATATATAATTTTAAATACAATAAGGTTTAGCATCTAATGATACTACAAACATTTTACATTACTACCTAGTGGCAAGGCTAATATTTACTAGTTAACAGATGGTTGAAAGCTGTCTTAAAATGATGCATGAGAATTATTTTGAAAACGTGACAATTCCATGTGGCAAGTCTTAAACAGGCACGAGCTGATGAGTGGCAGATGAAAGGGCGCCGCTATCTTTAGAATTCACGTCAGCAGTTCTCAAAGTGAGGCTCTCCAGCCAACATCAGCATTGAGGAGTCCAGCTCCTGGTTAAAAACCTGTGTGTGATTTTTCTGGCCCAATCAAAGGCAATTACAAAGGTTTTACCAGGCAAACCTTACGGGGAAAGCTGTACTCCCAACACCAGACGTGGGGCACAGCCAATGCAATGCTGTCTCTACAAGAAGTTGTAGTCAAGGACTCAACTCGGCCCCCTAGCTAATCATGGCCATCCCCCCATTTATACTGCTGGCCTGGCGCCTGCATCCCCTGATCTGGGCAGTGGGGGGGCTTGGGGGTGTAGGAGGAAAAACAGGACACCCTGAACACAACTTTCCCCACTACTCAGTACTTTCCATTCCTACTCCTGCTACCTCACCCTCTCCAGACTCCATCTGGACCTTTTTGTTCATAGTTCCCTCAACACTGAGACAACCAAACATCTGTGCTTATCCACCTGTCCCTCAGCCAGTATGCCCTTCTGTGGGGGAAATGGAAAAGAAGTCAGCATCCCCACCACTTTTCAACTCCTGTGCACACAACACCGATAAGTGAGTAAGGGCTTAACTGCTACTCCACCACTTGGCAGCTCTGGGCGCTCTGTTACCAGCTCAGCTGAGCTCTGAGAAGCATCACCTGTGAACTTAGTACAAAATTCAAAATCGCAAGCCCTAACGCTCGCTAGACTTAATAAGAAATTTTGGAGGTGTGGCCCAGGAATCTGTGCTTTAGCAAGTTCTCCACGTGATTCTAATCAACACCAAATTTGGAGAACACCACGTTAGAGAATCCCCGTAAATAAACGATCCCTGGTGATGTCTTGGGGGCACTCCCTAAGAGCAATTATATGAAAAATGACCAAACAAATTAACAGCTTAGATATTTCTGGAAGAAATAATCTAGGTTCATTTATGTTCCTTTTATCCATCATCCTTTCAAAAGGTTTGCTTTAATCTTTAAGATCCTTATTTTTATTCCTTTTAAAAAATAAGATAAATTCTTTAACTTAAATATAACTTGGCTGTATTTTGACTGGTAAGATTTCAAAAGAGAAAACTGTTTATACCTATACCTAAAAGGTACATGTAAATTGTCTTAAATGCAACAGACAGAAAACACTAAACAATCAATGCTTAACATTATTGTCTTGGTTTCAGCTACTAAAAGAAATAACCAAATAATCTGGAAGCTGGAGTCTAAGATCAGGGTAATAGCACAGACTCTGGTGAAAGCCTTCTTCCTTATTTACAGATGGCTGTCTTCTTATTGTTTCCCCACATGGAGTAGAGAGCGGGAAGCTAGCTCTTGTCCCACCTTATAAAGGACACTAATCTCATCATGGGAACTGTATCCTCATGACCTAAATATACTACCTTGCAAAGATCTTACCTTCTTATACCATCCTATTGGGAATTAGTGTTTCAATATATGCTTTGGGGGCGGGGAAGGACAAAAACACGCAGTCCATAACAGTCCGTATCAAATTAAACTGGCATTCCAAACATTTTTTTCCTTAAAAAAAAAAAAAAAAAGAGGGATATAAACTATATTGCCTTTCGGCTTTTTACCATGATATGAACACGACCCTAGTGAATCAAATTATACTGTTGGTGAAATGTTGGAATGGAATGTTGGAAACTCCCTGGTAATATGCCACTGAGTATAAAACATGGTATCTTTGAAAATTACTAGGGCATTTGTGAACTACTCTGACTAGGAGTTAACAAAGATCATTATGCTTAATTCACAATAAAAAAATAAAGTTTAAAAAATCAAACATTTAGGGACGCCTGGGTGGCTCAGTTGGTTAAGCAGCTGCCTTCAGCTCAGGTCATGATCCCAGCGTCCTGGGATCGAGTCCCACATCGGGCTCCTTGCTTCGCAGGGAGCCTACTTCTCCCTCTGACTCTGCCTTCCACTCTGTCTGCCTGTGCTCGCTCTTGCTCACTCTCTGACAAATAAATAAATAAAATCTTTAAAAAAAAAAATCAAACATTTATATGAACTGTAATGCAACAAGTTAGAATAAGGAAAACGCTCATTAAAAATGGAGGCTCCTCAAACTTTCTTTGACATGTGTCTATTTACTATCTAGTTTATCTTAACTGCTATAGCCACTGTAACCATTATATAAATATAACACAATAGTTTATTAGTGTCAAGCCAACAAAAAATACAAACTGCAGAAGAACACATATACCACCCTTTACACAAAGTTTAGAAACATTCAATTTGATAAATAATTGTTTGGGATATATGTATGTATGTATAATATATAGATATATATGTATATATATGCACATATATATACATATAGGGATATATATAGTATAAAGACGTACATAAGAATGATAAATGTGAACATCTAACTTCTAAATAATGGCTAACTTCAGGAAAAGACAGAGACTTAAGACAGAAATACACAAGGAGCTTCCATGATATTTCTGACATTGACTTCTTAAGCTCTGTTGTGAAAATGCAAGTATTTATCACATTATTCTCTATTGTGTTTTATGAGTTTTTAGAAACATAACAACACTTGATATAAATGGTATCAAGTGGCATGTATTCTTTAACTTGCTTTTCTCCACATTATGTTTTTGGTATCCATGTTGGGAAATAGATTTGTGATTCACTCCTTTTTGCTGCTTCGTAGTATTCCATTGCATTCAGTACACTATCTGGATGGGGCATTTTAGTATTGGAGTTATGTAGTTACATAGGTTATTTGCATCTGAACCATTTAATATATTATCATTATTCTTTTTCCTTTTCATACTGTTTCTTCCAACCCCAGAGCTCATAGTTGTCTTGTTTGTTCACTCAGTTTCCCACATACCCATAACTTTCCCCTGATTTTGTAAATCTCCTCCCAATAAATTCACACACTCTCAATATTTTGTGAACTCCATCTTCTTTTTTTCTTTCTTTTTAAAGATTCATTTATTTATTTATTTGACAGACAGAGATCACAAGTAGGCAGAGAGGCAGGCAGAGAGAGAGGAGGAAGCAGGCTCCCTGCTGAGCAGAGAGCCCAATGTGGGGCTCAACCCCAGGACCCTGGGATCATGACCTAAGCCGAAGGCAGAGGCTTTAACCCACTGAGCCACCCAGGTGCCCCTGTCAACTCCATCTTCTTGAAAATAAGCCTCTGAGACCCTTCTGGATTCAGATCTGAACTGGTCATTCAACAGGCCTCCTGTTGCCTGTCAGGTTCAAATTTTCCTTTCCCTAACCATGAGAGTTCTCTGCATCTCTCTCTCACAGTAAATCTTCTATTTGCTATATGTCTTTCTTTTTTTGTTTTTCCTCTTATTTTCACGGTGAACATTTCACAGTATCTTTTTGAAAACGGACAGATTAAGACCTAGCACATCTAAAAATGTCTTTAATCTATTCATATTTTGGTAATTTTCCTGGGTATAGAATTCTAGGTTGGAATTAATTATCCCTCACATATTTGAAGGTGTTGTTCCATTGTATTCTAGCTTCCAGTTCTGCTATTTTTTCCTCTCTGGAAGCTTTTAGGAACTTTTGTTCTTAAGACTGCATAAATACCCAATAATAGGTGTTGGCACCCGTCTATTTTTATTTAATACACTGAATACTTGGTTGTGTCTTTTCATTTTAGAAACTCATGCCCTCAATACCAGACAATGTCCTTGAATTATTTCTGTTATTATCTGCCCTCTATTTTCATCTCATAGAGCTACTATTGTTTAAGGGTTGGGTCTCCAGGATTAATTCTCTAATAGTTTTCTCTATTTTTACGGCGTTAATAATGTTCACAGTAAAGTTACATAAATATTAAGTATATAGATCAAAGAAAGTTTACATGTATACACCTACAGAACCATATGGTATCAGGACACCATCATGTATTTTACCTACTTTTGACAGGTAGTTACTATCCCTAACCACAGTTTTGGTTGCTCTTGAAATCCTATAAATGGAAGCATGCACTATATACTTCTTTGTGACTGCTTTCTTTCATTAAGCAATTATGTCTTCAGATTCACGTATATTGTGTGTCCCACATATGTTGTGTGTCCCAAGTTTATTCTTTTTAATGCTCTGATCTAACTTATCTTATAATTTAACTTATTAAATTATCTACCCTACTTTCTACCTCTGTATTTTTGTCTATTTGCTGGAAGACTTCCCTCAACTTCATTCTCTAACCAAAAAATTTGTTTTGTTTTGTTTTAAATTCCCACCAGCTAATTTTAATTCCCTGACTGTTCCTACTTATAGGAACACATATGTGTATGTATATTTTTTTTATTTTATCACCTGTTTTCTCTTAAGATATTAATTAAAAAAAATTTTTTTTCCTTCTCCCTTCACATCATCTGTGCTCTCCAAGTGGCTTTATCTGTTTGGTTGGTTGTTCTGTTTGTTTTATGTCAAATATTTCCTTCCAATGCCTAATGATATTTGGTTATCTGCTCATATTTAAGTCGGTCACTGAAGTCCCCAGCTGTGCAGGATACTGTCAAAAAGACCCACTTATTTCTTGTTCTGTCTAGAATAGTAAGGTGTGTTGCATGCAGGGGTGTGAGGAAACAGCTGGGAAAACAGCAAGTGATGTTCTTGCAGGGCATTAAAGGGATGTGAATCTTACTAACTACTTCACACACTCTATCAGGAAACCTGTCCATGAGCCACTGGGAATGCCTCACCTGCAAATCCTCCCATAGGTGTCACAATGGGCATCCCCAAAGCTCTGTGCACCACACACATACACATCCCCAACTAATGGCCAGCTTTCTGTATACACTCCCGAAACAGCAATAAGAGGCCTTTGCAGGCTACTAGCAAGGATGCAAAGGAAACTGGTCCAACTCTGAAGGATTTGGAGAAACCACACAATGTTGAGCATTCTGCACCACTCTAGGGGAAGCAAGGAAATGTGAGGCTGTTGCCACCTGGCCTGGCTTTACAAGATCAAGAGAAGTCAGACAAGATTACAAATTCCCTTATAAAAGAAAGCAGGAAGTGTGGAACAGGCATATCCATAGGAAAGAATGTGTAAAAAAGCATCAGACTCCCTATTATGGCTGATTTAAGATATTTCTCTCTTGAAACCAGTCAGTAAAGAGGGGGAAGATTACACCTTCAAATGTGAAGACAGCAATGCGAGACTTCAAGGAATATGAAACAACAACAACAACAACACACAAGGAAACATGACACCACCAAAGGAATACAACAATTTTCCAGTAACCAACCCCAGAGAAATGGTGATCTGTAATTTAATTTGCCCAATAAAGAACTAAAAATAGTCATTTTAAGGAATCTCCATGAACTACAAGAAAACACAGAAAAATAATTGCATAAAATCAAGAAAACTACATGAGCAATAATGACCAAAAAAGCTATAACAGAGATAAAAATCATTAAAAAAAAACCCCACAAATTCTGAAGCTGAAGAATATAAGGAATGATGTGAAAAATTCAACAGAGAGCAGCAGCAGACTGGAGCAAACAGAAGAAAGGAAACGTGAACTAGAAGACAAACCACTTGAAACTACCCAGTGAAAGGAAAACAAATTAAAAGGAATGAAAATAAGTGAAGAAAGCCTACATGAACTATAGGATATCATTAAGAGAAATAATCTATGTATTATTGGAGACCCAGAAGGAGAAGAGAGGGAAAAATGGACAGGAAGATTATTTAAAGAAATAACACCTAAGAACTTCTCAAATTTGGGGAGAGATACGGACATCCAAGTTTCCTAAACTTATAGCTTCCAGCAAAATTTCAACCCCAAATTATCATTATAATAACACAAGACACATTATAATAACACTGTCTAAAAATCAGCAACAAAGAATTTTTAAATCAGCAGGAAGGAAAATAATTCGTCACATACAAGTGAAACTATAAGGCTATCATCAGATTTCTCTGTAGACACTGTAGGCCAGGGGAGACTGACATGATATATTCAAAGTGTCAAGAGAAAAAAATTGCCAACCAAGAATATACTAACTGGTAAAGTTATCCTCCAGAAATAAGGCAAGATAAAAGCTTTCCCAAATAAACAAAAGCTGAGGGAATTCATCAGCACTGTCCTCCCTTACAAGGAATGCTAAAAGAAGTCTTCCAGGCTGAAATGAAAGGACACTAATTAGTAACATAAAAATGCATGATAATATAAAATACATTAGCAAAAAGGATACTCTCGCACTGTAATATGGTGGTATGTTAACAACTTGACTCTAGTAAAAAGGTTAATGGACAAAAGTAATAAAAATAAGTATTTATAATAATTTGTTAATGGATACATGGCATAAAAAGATGTAAATTATGACATCAAAAACAGAAAATGTGTGTGGTGGGACAAAGGTGTTTTGTATGGGACTGAAGTTAGGTTGTAATCAGCTTAAAACTGCCTTATATCTATAAGGTGTTTTACATAAGTCTCACGGTAACATATAGAAGCAAGAGTCTATAGGAGGTACACAAAAGATAAAGAGAAGGGAATCAAAGCATACCAGTAAAAAGAAAATCATCAGTTCACAAAGGAAGACAGCAAGAGAGGAAGAAAAGAACAAGTGAACTACAGAACATCCAGAAAACAATTAATACCATGGTAATAATAGTAACTCCTTAAGTGGATTCAATTCTCCAATCAAAAGGCATGGTAAAAAGAAAAACAAACAAAAAACCTCAACTATATTCTGCCTAAAAAAGACTCACTTCAGCTTTAAGGTACATAGGCTCAAAGTGAAGGGATAGAAAAAGATATTCCGTGCAAACAGATACCCAAAGAGAGCAGAGGTACTACATATATGAGAAAACACACACACACACACACACACACTCTCTCTCTCTAAATAAAAAACTATGAAAAGAAACAAAGAAATTAATCATATAATGATAGCGGGGTTAACTTATCAAGAGGATACAATTCCAAATACATATCCACACAACATTAGAGCACCCAAATATACTAAGCAAACACTAACAGATCTGAAAGGAGAAATAGATAGCAATACATAGTAGGGAACTTCAATTATCCAGTTGCAACAACAGACAGATCATTCAAGACAAAATCAGTAAGGAAGTTTAAGTCTGTGTTTTTTTTCTTCATAGGAATAGAAAAATTATCCTAAAATTTGTATGGAACCCCGTGTCCAACATGGTGACTCTACTTAACAAAGCTGCTAAGACAGTAAATCTTAAATGTTCTCATACCCCTCCCCACCACACACACACACACACACACACACAGTAACATGATGATAGACTAACTAATCTTACTATGGTAATCATACCACAATTTACATCATACCACAATTTACACAATCATACCACAAATCATCACATTGTATACCTTAAACTTATACAATGTTATATGTCAATTAGATGTCACTAAAGCTGAAAAACAAAACAACAGAGTAGGGCACCCAAGAGCCGAGCGTCAGTTCAGAAGAATGGATTCTGTTTGCTCATCGTGCGCTCACTAAAGTATGCTCCAACTAAGCCATTTCCTTTGGGAACGCCAAGCAATCTGTCTGTCTTTCTTGGACTTTTCACACTCCCAAAAGAAAATTCTTCTAATCTTTTGCCTCAATAAAATTTCTGATTATTAACATCCCGTGGGTCAATGGAGAAGACTGGATGTCTCAACATTCAACATGCAAAAATTTCATTTACTGTACCTGATTTCAACACAGTAGCCATCTGCCTTATGCCTTTTACTGTTTTGTGGTCATAGCTCTGATACCTTCATTTTACCCTCTACAAAAAATATGTGTTTAAGTCTTCTGCCATGTAAGAGAGACACTGTAGCATACCTATATGGTGCAGAAGATGGGAACTTGGAAATCAACTGTTTCTTAGATAGAGTTTAAATTAGTTCTCCTGGGCACCTGGGTGGCCCAGTGGGTTAAAGCCTCTGCTTTCGGCTCAGGTCATGATCTCGCGGTCCTGGGACCAAGCCCTGCATCAGGCTCTCTGCTCAGTAGGGAGCCTGTTTCCCCCCCCCTCTCTGCCTGCCTCTCTGCCTACTTGTGAACTCTGTATGTCAAATAAATAAATGAAATCTTTAAAAAAAAATAAAAATAAATTAGTTCTCCTGTTTTTAGCCCCACTTTAACTCCAATTTCCAGATGTACCCAGTATTTCCAGTTCTTGAGTATTATGAAATCCTGCTATGTAAATCAGAGTTTTCTCAGTTTTCCCTACTGCCAACTTATAATTGAGTTTTCTCAGGTTTGCTAAGTTAGTCTAACTCATACATCTGCTTTCCACCTTCCAAATTTTATAACTTATCTCCTCTACCATTTTCTTTGCCCTTATGGGTCTGTTTAATTTTCTTTTTAAGATTTTATTTATTTGACAGATCACAAGTAGGCAGAGAGGCAGGCAGAGAGAGGGGGGGGGAAGCAGGCTCCCTGCTGAGCAGAGAGCCCGATGCGGGACTCGATCCCAGGACCCTGAGATCATGACCTGAGCCGAAGGCAGCGGCTTAACCCACTGAGCCACCCAGGCGCCCCTGTTTAATTTTTTTTAATCATGTTATGTTAGTCACCATATAGTAAATCATTGGTTTTTGATATAGTGTTCTGTGATTCATTGTGTAACACCCAGTGCTCTATGTAATCCATGCTCTCCTTAATAACCATCACTGGCTCACCAATCCCCCCAGCCCCCTCCCTTCTAAAACTCCCAGTTTGTTTCCTGGAGTCCATAGTGTCTCATGGTTCATCTCCCACACCGATGTTCCCCCTCCTTCATTCTTCCCTTCCTTCTCCTAATGTCTTCCATGCTATTCCTTATGTTCCACGAATAAGTGAAACCATATGATAATTGACTTTCTCTATTTGACTTCTTTCACTTGGCATAATCTCCTCCAGTCCCATCTATGTTGATACAAAGCTGGATATTCATCCTTTCTGATGGCTGAGTAATATTCCACTGTGGACATGGACCACATCTTATTTTAAAACCTCTTTATTTTCATTATAGAGTGGATTTGGGAAGGACAAGAGCTATCAACATGTGTTTAATCTGCCATGTCAAAATAAAAGTCCTTTTTGCTCTATTTCAAAACTGAACAAAAAATTCACAAAGCAAAAAATTAAATTTAGACAGTAGCTGTCCCTTTCCAAATCTAGCTTTCTGTAAGCTTTTTCAATCTTTCAGAGTACAAACCATAAAAAGAATGAAAATTTTAAATGAAATGGTAATTTCATCTAAATAAAATCAATAAACGCATGACAGATATTTTACCATGACTTAAAATGTACATGCTGGCAGCCCCTGCCGTTCTCTAAGACCAGCATTCCTCCTAGCTCACAGAGCTCCAGCCCAAGAAGCAGGAGGGTCAGTAACGAGGTCCCTATACCCACCCCGATACAAAGCTGACTGCAAGCAGACTGGTACTTAAGCAAAGAGGAAGCAACAGGCTACAAAAGGCACTCACAAGAGTCTACCCTCCTGGGGAGCAGAGGGGATGGGGAGGCACAGAGCGGGGAGGGTAAAGAAACCCCTTATAAGCCTGGGATTGTGACACTCCGTGAAACTAAATGTTACCAGAAGTCCACTGAACATCTGATACACAAACTTTTTTTTACTGTCTGGAGCAAGAAATTGCTCAGGACTTCAAAATAGATTTCCAGAGCACAGCTATGGGAGCTTTGCAGGAGGCAAGTGAGGCCTATCTGGTAGGCCTTTTTGAAGACACCAGCCTGTGTGCTATCCATGCCAAACGTGTCACCATTATGCCGGAAGACATCCAGCTGGCGTGCTGCACACGTGCAGAATGTGCTCAAGAATCCACTATGTCTGGAGACATTTTACTTAAAAGAAAAACAAAACATTTTTTTTCCCTCTCCTTCCTGTTACTGATAGTTCTGAATGTTACATATGTTTTTCCTATGGGGTCAAAAGGTGCCTCAGTATGTCACTACAAGTGGAAAAATAGGGAACAGAAATCAGATATTGACAGTTTTTCTGTTTTCATTTGTGTGTAAATATTTAATATGAATGTGGGGACATAAAGCATTAATGTAAGTCAAAATGTTTCGGCAGTCCAACTTTGTAACAATTATAAATAAACCTGTTAAGTTTTTCTGGACAATGTCAGCATTTGGATTTTTAAAAAAATAAATTTTTTATTTTCTTACTGACAGCAAAATAAATAAAATAGACAGATGTTTTGGCATAGTTTAGAACACAACTAAATACTCTGCTAAATTCTAATACATCTAATCAAAATACTTTTTCTTTTATGACCATGATAGAATTAAATGACTTTTTTTCAGTCTATAATACAAATGTTTTATTTTCTGTGGAAAATGAATTTTATTTGCCACTCTCATTAGCTCACTGGTGTATTTCAGATTATCTGGATCACTTAAGTTCTAAGTGTTTTAATAGGCTGTTTTAGTTATCAACTCATTATGTTCCTGACAATAAAAGACTTTTTAAATCAGATGCCTAAAGAAAGCCTAGATAATTCACATGATAATTTAATTTTGAACACAAAATTTCTTTCAACATGCTGATAATACAAAATATTTATCCAAGTTTAGAACAACCAGTCTTTAAAACAAAGCAATGTAACAAATCAAATGTGAAAGTTATTTTGTGTTTCTTTTCCTATGGCAGTCAAGAAATGATTACGGAAAAGTAAAACCTATTCCGTAGCTTAAATAATATATTTCACGGTGTTAAATAATTAGTTCTTATCACAGACCTATTTTATTCCTATTAATTAAAATTCACTCTGCATCAAGTTGCTATGGCAGCACAACTTCATGGAAAAATAAATTCCTTAAGTTCTGCTACAAAGAATGCTGCTGACCTTAAGTCTTTATTTTGAGAACAGGGAGAAAAATGTATAATTCTCTAGTTTATAATCAATACCAGGAACTGCTTTCCAATCTATAGCAGGAGTTTTTGCTCTCAGAGTCCTGGGAATGGAGCTATTTTATTTGGCTTTCATTTCCTTATCCCTTGAATAAATGAAAACATTCATGATAAGAACCATTTCAGCAGGGCTCACCTCAGGCAAATTGGCTCCAACTATAAATAGTAAAATCTGCCATCTGCCTTTCTATTCTTGTGCTGAATGCAGCGCTGGCATTGTGTTCACACTCCACTGGTGCCAGGCCTGATGCTGTACAGCCAGCAGCAACAGAAAATAATAGTGCAAGACAGAGATAATGAGGTGAAGAACAGAAATGGTACCACTATAATTAACTGCTGTTTTGATACTCACCACAATAAAGCATACACAATGGTGTTGAGAGAACCTAAAGCCACATTTCATCTTAGCCTCATAAATGGGTTTGAAATCAAACTGTTAGAGCCCAGCGATTTTATATCACTGAAGATTAATTAAAATGTAAAGAACCTAAGCACAGTGAGTGATGTATGTTTGGCATGTTAGCAAGAGGCTCCACAGTTGTACTGTGTATTTTTTATTCTAATGATATTTAATGAGGCATTTCTTTCTCTAATCAGAGGTATTCTCCTGTTCTGTTTTAAAGAGATAAGCTCTTTAAGGTAAGCTCTCTAAGGATGAAAAACCCTTTTGCTATACCTGACCCTTCCCTAGTATCGCAATTCTGAAACCCCATGCAAATTTTCATTTCATACCCAGCTCCCGCTATAAAGACTTTTCTCATCCTTACTACTATACAAATCTGACCTATTTTAAACAAGAATAACTGTCAAGGCAGTTGACTTGACTTCAGAAACGAAGAGGAATGTATACAGGACAACTGTCATACTGTATATTCCTTGCATTAGCAACCGTGTTATTCCTGCATCAGTTATGACTGAAGCCATTCATTTGTCGACATAACCAATAGCTAATTTCAGGAGGCACCACTCACGCTTAGAGTCAGTGCCAGTAGAGAACACCGTATCAGTGGAGTCCCCTGGAGTTGTGCAACACAGAAGTCCCAAATGGATATTTAATGCCTAACAGGAGATGAGGGCAGAGTGTAGAGACAGTACAGTGCTGTGGCTCTCAACTCTGGTCACACATCAGAAACACCTGGACACTTATTTAAAAATACTCTTGCCTGGGCCTCGTCCCAGACCAGTTAAAATCTTAGGTGACAGGGTCTTGGCATTGTTTCTTGGGTTTGTTTCTGGTTTGTTTGGTTTGTTTTTTTTTCTTCCCCCATGTTTTGTTTCTTTGTTTTTAACTTCCCCAAGTGGCTGCAATGCACAATTAGAAATGAAAACTACTGGCCTAATGCTATCTGATTAGTATCTGATCAAAGTCTTTCAAGACAAAAACAAATGACTGAACTCCCTGAAACCCTAAAACTGTTTACCTGGAGGGACAGTCCAAGATGGCAGCTTAGGAAGATTTTAAATTTATCTCCTCCCACGGACACAACAAATCTACAGCTACATATGGAACAACTCCCTTTGACAAAGACCTGAAAACTCACTGAAGAGCTGCTTTTATCCTTTAGCCAAAGGATAAAAGGGCCACGTGAAGATGAGTAAGAGAGGCAGAGATGCAGTCTCCCCAAAACCCCCATCCCTGGTGCGGTGACCCACAACTGCTAGAGATCTCACAAATCCAGAGCTTCTCCCTGAGGAGCGAGAGGTTCAGGCACCCCAACCCTTGGCAACCACACTGGAAAGATGAGACCCAAAGCATCTGGGTTTGAAAAACGAGGGGTTTCATGTGCAGGACATGCAAAGGGCCACAGGGAACTGAGATACTGCCCTTAAAGGGCTCACACATTTGCAACAGCCCAGCTCAAAAGCACCTAGATTATATGTGAAGGAGATTCATTTGCTAATCTTAGAGGTTCTCCCAGAGAGGCCTGGGCCTGTCGAAACTCAGAGCTGAAGCTGTCGCTTTGGTGCTCTCCCTCTTCCTCTGCTGGTGGGCAGATGCAATCCCAGCACTCTCCTGCTACCCTGACAGAAAACCAGCAGGCGGCGCACACCACCAGACACCCTCCACTGTCTTAATAAAGCTGGCAGGCATGCCCTGGCTTCCCTCTCCTGGTGCCTCCCTAAAGCGGGCAGGTGTGCACCAGCTCAGCGTTCTCCCTCTGCCTCATTAAAGTTGGCACACGCAGTCCACACAGGGGATGCTCTCCGATCACTTTGCTCTGGTGGCCAGGGGCCTTCCTTCATCCTGTAATGGGACCATAATAATCAGAAAGACACTTCTTGACAGGCTACCCCACCCAAGGCACTACCCAGGCAGCGGACTAAACCATATTCCCGGTCTTTCTTTGAAAAAGTCCTATTCCCTTGTCTTAGCATATCAACCCGAGGGGCAGGCTGCAGGTCTGCCACACATCTAGAGGCTGTGGAGTTGCCCTCGGGGAACACAGGGTGCCATCTTTGCACTTGATTCAGCTCATGGGTACCTTCCAGAAAGGAGCTTATACACTTGTCTGAAACTCCAGTTTTTGCATCTCTCAAAAATGAGACACCTCCAGATTGCCCAGTCTGAAAGCCAGCAAGATTTACATTTGCAGTCCCACTGGACTGTATATATTTTCATACTTTAAAAGCTGCTGCCTAGGGGTCTGATCTCCAGTCAGCCTGAAACTAAATTCTAACTAAGATCTGTTCCTTTAAAACACTGACAGGTCTTGGAAAACCCTCAAGAACAGAGACCTGTCAGTAACAAATCGGGCTGCTTAAATAACCATAAAGGTTTGAGAGACAAGAAGAAGGCAAGGCTCAGTGATGAGGCTCCTCTCCCACACAAGTCCTATCCTTTATGACTGTAAGAGGCAGTTGTTTCACCTAAAACATTGAGAGAAATAGTCAAGCAAAATGAGAAACAAAGGAATATATTCCAAATGAAAGAATAAAACTTTAGAAAAAAAGACCATAATGATAGAAAGATAAGCAACCTGCCTGATAAAGAAGTGAAAGCAATGACAATGATGCTCACTGAACTCAAAAGAATGGATGAACACAGTGACAATTTCAACAAACACATAGAAAATACAAGAAAGTACCAAACATAAGTCACAGAGCCTCAGAATACAATAATTGAGCTAAAATATACACTAGAGGGATTTAACAACAGATAAGATAAAGCAGAAGAAAGGATTAGTGATTTACAAGACAGGGTATTAATAGAGAACCAACAACAAAAAGAATTTTTAAAAAGTGAAGCTAGCTTAAGGGACCTATGGAACAACATCAAGTGGAATAACATTCATGTTTTGGGATCCCAAAAGGAGAAGAAAGAGACAAATGGGGAAAACCTTGCTAGAAGAAATAATGATTGAAAACTTCCCTAACATGGGGTATCCAGACCCTGGATGCTCAGAGAATACAAAAGAGATGAATTCAAATAGATCCACACCAAGACAAATTATAATTAAAATGTCAAAAGTTAGAGGTAAAGAAATAATCTTAAAAGCAGCAAGAGAAAAACAACTTGTTATGTACAAGAGAATCCCCGTATGACTATCAGCAGCTTTTTCAGTAGATACTTGCAGAGCAGAATGGAGTGGCAGGAAATATTCAAAGTGCTAAAAAGAAAAAAACTTTCAACCAAATACACTTTATTTGGCAAGGTTATCATTCAGACTAAAGGAGCGATAAAGTACTTTCTAGACAAGCAAAAGCTAAAAGTGTTCTTCACTACCAAACCAGCCTTACAAGAAATATTAATGGGACTTTTTAAGCTGAAAAGAAAGGGCACTAAGTAATAATAAGAAAATACATGAATTGAATCAGTAATCAACCCTCCCCCCAGCCGCCCCAAAACAAGTCCAGGCCTGCGTGGCTTCATAGGTGAATTCGACCAAACATTTAAAGAAGATTTAATACTTATTCATGTCCAACAGTTCCAAAAAAAAATGGAAAAGGAAGAAAAACTTCCAAATTCATTTCATGAGGCAAGCATTAGTCTGATACCAAAACTAGATAAAGACACTACAGGGGCGCCTGGGTGGCTCAGTTGGCTAAGTCTGCCTTCGGCTCAGGTCATGATCCCAGAGTATTGGGACCGAGCCCCACATCAGGCTTCCCACTTGGTGGGGAGCCTGCTTCTCCCTCTCCACCCCTAGCCCCGTGCTCGTGCTCTCTTTTGCTGTCTCTCTCTCTCTCTCTCTCTGAAATAAATAAGTAAAATCTTAAAAAAAAAAAAAAAAAAAAGACAGCAGGGTGCCTGGATAGCTCAGTGGTTTAAGCCTCTGCCTTCAGCTCAGGTCATGATCTCAGGGTCCTGGGATCAAGTCCCGCATCCGACTCTCTGCTCAGCAGGGAGCCTGCTTCCCCCTTTCTTTCTGCCTGCCTCTCTGCCTACTTGTGATCTCTCTCTGTCAAATAAAAAAAAATTTTTTTTTTTTAAAAAGCATTTAAAAAAAAAAACCCTACAGGCCAATATCTTTAATGAGTATAGATGCAAAAATCCTCAACAAAATACTAACAAACTGAACAATACATTAAAAAAAGATCTTTTATCATGATTAAGTGGGAGTCATTCATGGGTTACAAGGGTGGTTCAATATTCTCAAATCAATCAATTTGATACATCACATTAATAAAAGAAAGGATAGAAACCATATGATCATTTCAACAGACACAGAAAAAGCACTTGACAAAGTACAACATCAATTCAAAATAAAAACCCTCAATGAAGTAGGTTTAGAGAGAACATACTTCAATGTAATAAAGGCCATATATGAAGAACCCACAGGTAACATCATACTTAATGGGGAAAAAGTAAGAGCTTTTCTCCTAAGGTCAGGAACAAGATAAGGATGTCCACTCTCACCACTTTTATTCAACATAGTATTGGAAGTCCTAGCCATAGCAATCAGACAAAAAAAGAAATAAAAGGCATTCAAATCAGCAAGGAAGATGTAGAACTTTCACTATTTGCAAATGGCATGATACTACATACAGAAAACCCAAAGACCAAAAAAATTGCTAAAACTGAAAAATTCAGTAAAGTTGTATGATACAAAGTCAATGATGAAAATCGATTGCATTTCTATATACCAATGATACAACTCCAGAAAACTAAGTTAAGAAAACAATCCCATTTACAACAGAACCAAAAATAATACGATACCTAGGAATAAACCTAACCAAAGATAGGAAAGACCTCTGAAAACAATAAAACACTGATGAAAGAAATTGAAGACGACACAAAGAAATGGAAAGACATTCCATGCTCATGGACTGCAAGAACAAATATTGTTAAAATATCTATACTACCCAAAGCAATCTATACATTTAATTCAATCCCTATCAAAATTCCAATGGGGTTCTTTTCACATATCTAGAACAAACCATTCTAAAATTTGTATGGAGCCAGAGAAGACCCCAAATAACCAAAGCAATGTTGAAAAAAGCAAAGCAAAGCTATTGTTACCACAATTCCAGACGTCAAGTTATATTACAAAGCTGTAGTAATCAAAATAGTATGGTACTATCACAAAAATAGACATACAGATCAATAGGACAGAATAGAAAACCCAGAAATTAACCCACAATTATATGATCAACCAATTTTCAATGAAGCAGGAAAAAATATCCAATGGGAAACAGGCAATCTTAAACAAATAATGTTGGGGAAACTGGACAGCTACATGCAAAAGAATGAAACTGGATCACTTTCTAACACCATACTCAAAAATAAATTCAAAATGGATTAAAGACCTAAGTGTAAGACCTGAGACCATAAAAACCGTACAGAAGAACATGGGGAATAACTTCTCTGACATTGGCCAGAGCAACTTTTTCCTAGATAGGCCTTCCAAGGCAAGGGAAGCAAAAGCAAAAATAAACTATTGGGACTACATCAAAATAAACTGAAATAAACATCAAAATAAACTGAAAGGCAACTTAAAGAATGGGAGAAGACATTTGCAAATGACATATCCAATAAAGGGTTAGTATCCAAAATATATAAAGAGCGTATACAACTCAACACCCCAAAAAGCAAATAATCTAATTTAAAAATGGGCAGAAGACATGAACAGACATTTTTTCCAAAGACAACATCCAGATGGCCAGCAAACACATGAGAAGATGCTCATCATTACTTATCATCATGGAAATACAAATCAAATATACAATAAGATATCACTTCACATCTGTCAGAACAGCTAAAATCAGCAATATAAGAAAAAAGCATTGGTAAAGATGTGGTGAAAAAGGAAATCTTGTGCACTGCTGGTAGGAATGCAAACTGGTGCAGCCCCTTGAAGACAGTATGAAGAAGGTTCCTCAAAAAATTAAAAATAGAACTATCCTACCCAAGTAATAGCACACAGCATTTACTCAAAAAAATACAAAAACACTAATTCAAAGGGATATATGCAGCCTTATGTTTATAGCAGCATTATTTACAATAACCAAGATATGGAAGGGCTCAAGCACCCATCAAATGATGAATGGATAAAGAAGATGTGGTATATTTATACAACGGAATATTATTCAGCCATTAAAAGAATGAAGTTTTGCCATTGCAATGACTTCAGTCATATGTGGAATTGAAGAAACAAAACAAATGAGCAAAGGGGAAAAGAAGGAGAAAGACTGAGAGAAACCAAGAAACAGACTTTTAACTATAGAGAGAAAACTGATGGTTACCAGAGGGGAGGTCAGTAGGGAGATGGGTGAAATAGGTGATGGGGATTAAGTAGTGTACTTGTGGTGATGAACACAGGCTGATGTATGGAATTGCTGAATCACTATATTGTATACCTGACACTACTATTACACTTTATGTTAACTAACCAGATTTAAAATAAAAACTTTAAAAAATATATGAAAGTATAAATCTTACTGACAAAGGTAAATATACAGTAAAGGCACTTAAGAAGCTAGTAAGAAGGTTACAAGACAAAAGTAGTAAAAACAGGGGCATCTGGGTGACTCAGTCATTAAGCAGCTGCCTTAGGCTCAGATTATGGTTCTAGGGTCCTGGAATCAAGTGCCGCATCAGGATCCTTGCACGGCGGGAAGCCTGCTTCTCCCTTTCCCACTCCCCCTGCCTATGTTCCCTCTCTCACTGTTTCTTTCTCTCTGTCAAATATATAAATAAAAAAAAAATTTTAGGGGCGCCTGGGTGGCTCAGGTTAAGCCTCTGCCTTCGGCTCAGGTCATGATCTCAGGGTCCTGGGATTGAGTCCCGCATCAGGCTCTCTGCTTGGTGGGGAGCCTGCTTTCTCCTCTCTCTCTCTGCCTGCCTCTCTGCCTCCTTGTGATCTCTCTCTGTCAAATAAATAAATAAAATCTTAAAAAAAATTTTTTTAAAGTAGTAAAAATAACTATAGCTACAATAATTAGCTAACTGGTATATAAAAAAATGTAAAATGTGACACTAAAATAAAAAAACTAAGGCAACCTACAGAATAGGAGCAAATATTTCCAAATCACATATCCAATAGGGAGTTAATATTCAAAATATATAAAAAATTCATACAACTCAATAGAAAATAATAATAATAAATTAAATAAAACCTAAATAATTTAATTAAAAATGGGCAGAGGATCTGAATAGATATTTTCCCAAAGAATATATACAAAGGCCAACAGACACATGAATAAATGCTTAACATCACTAATCATTAGGGAAATGCAAATCAAAATCACAGTAAGATTTCACCTTTTACCTTCCTGAATGGTTATTATAAAAAACAAACAAACAAGAAACAGCAAGTTATGGAGAGGATGTAGAGAAAAGGGAATCCTTATGTACTGTTGATGGGAATGTAAATTGATGTTGGAAAATACTATGGAGGTTCCTCAAAAAATTAAAAATAAAAACTACAATATGAACCAGCAACTCCACTTCTGGGTATTTACCCCTCTCCCCAAAGAAAATAAAAACACTAGTTCGAAAAAAATATATACACTTCTTTGTTTATTTGTAGCATTATTTACAATAGTCAAGATATGGAAGTAACTTAAAGTCCATTGATAGATGAATATATAAAGAAGAAGAGGTATACAAATGTAATGGAATATTAATGACCCATAAAAAGAATGAAATATAACCATTTATGACAACATGGACAGACTTTGAGGGTATATGCTAAGTTAGTCAAACAGAGAAAGTTCACTTATATGTGTAATTAAAAGAAAATCCAATTAACAAACAAAACAAAACTCATAGATACAGAGAACAGAATAGAGGTTGCCAGAAAGGAGGGGTAGTGGGGGTTAGGATTAGGAAACATGGGTAAAAATGGATCAAAAGGCATAAACTTCTAGTTATAAAATAAATTAGTCACAGGGACATAATATATAGCATGGTGACTACAGTTAATAATTTTGTACAGCATATATGAAAGTTGCCAAGAGAGTAAATCCTTTTTTTTTTTTAAGATTTTATTTATTTATTTGACAGAGAGAGACAGAAAGAGAGCACAACCAGGGGGAGTGGCAAAGGGAGAGGGAGAAGTAGGCTCCCTGCTGAGTAGGGAACCCAACATGGGGCCCAATTCCAGAACCCTAGGATCATGACCTGAGCTGAAGGCAAATGCTTAACCACCTGAGCCACCCAGGTGCCACCAGGAGAGTAAATTTTTAAAGTTCTCATCACAAGAAACAAAAATTTTTGTAACTTTGGTGACAAATGACAAATACACTCATTATGGTGACTATTTTGCAGTGTATACAAATACCAAATCGTTATGTTGTATACCTGAAACTGATATATGTCAATTATACCTCCATAAAAAATTTACTTAAAACTTTTACCTGGCCAGGTGCCTCAGTGGCTCAGGCAGGTAAGCACTCGACTCTTGATTTTGGCTTGAATCATGATCTCAGGGTAATGGGATCAAGCCCTATGTCTGGTGCATGCACACTCTCTTTCTCTCTCTCTCAAATAAATAAATAAATCTTAAAAAAACAAAAAATCAAAACCTTTTACCAAACTTTAACATTTAAAAAAATCAGAAATATTCTGGGGTATCTGGGTGGCTTAGTTGGTTAAACGTCTGCCTTCAGTTCAGGTGCCAGTCTCAGGGTTTTGGGATTGAGACCAACATTGGGCTCCCTGCTCAGCAGGGATTCTGCTTCTCCCTCTCTCTCTGCCCCTCCCCCACTCACACTTTCTCTCTCAAATTAATAAATTAATGTAAAAAAAATCAGAAATATCCTTAACTGAGAAATCCTAACAATGGCAAATATAAAGCATTATATCATTGCAAAATAACATTAAAAAATGTCACTTTTGTAAAGGTATAAAACAAAATTAGGGAATTACAATGAAATACATCAAAGACTACAAAATATTCCTTGGGAGTGGAACACTTTACTTCATGTGAGAACTACTTTAAGGAGATGAGTGGGGTACCATCTGGAAGACTTCACTATAACCAAGTAGCATTTATAGTGGCGTAGTGGATTTTTTACCTCCTAATAAGGAAGGAGGGAGCTTTATTTATTTTTTTTTCAAGTTTTCATTTAAATTCCAGGTCATGAACTGTAATATTAGTTTCAGGTGTAGACTTTAGTGAGTCATCACTTACATACAACACCCAGTGCTCATCACAAGCGTCCTCCTTAATCCCCATCACCCATTCAGCCCATCCCCCACCCACCTCCCCTCTGGTGACCATCAGTTCCTTCTCTATAGTTAAGTCTATTTCTTGGTTTGCCTCTCTTTTTCCCCTTAATGTTCATCTTTTTTTCCCTTAAGTTCCATATATGGGTGAAATCATATGGTATCTGTCTTTCTCTGTCTGACTTATTTCACTTAGCATACTACTATCTAGCTTCATCTACCCACTGCAAATGGCAAGATTTCAGTCTTTGAACAAAATTCCATTGCCTATATACACCACAGCTTCTTTATCCATTCAGTCTTTGAACAAAATTCCATTGCCTATATACACCACAGCTTCTTTATCCATTCACCAGTCAGTGGACATGTGGGGCTTTTTCCATAATTTGGTTTTTGTTCATAATACTGCTATAAACATTGTATTGGAAGGGGGGGTTTTAGCAGCTACCATTATGTTACCATGTATTTCTATAGAGACTATTTCTGTGGATATAGACTTTTAAAAAACTTGCTTTCCTACCAGCTATATCAATAGCCTCCTAGAACTGAAGGGATATTACTTGTCCAGATCTATGACTTATCACCTGCCTAGCCACTTGCCAGGAGAGAATTTCTGGGTCTCTTAGAAATAAAGATGGAGGATTTCACAGTCAAGGGCACAAAAATATTACAAAGGATGTTAGTATTTTTCTTTTTCTTTTTTACGCTTATTTAATTTATTTATTTGACAGAGGGTGAGCAAGCACAGGAACACAAGCAGGGGGAGGAGGAGAGGGAGAAGCAGGCTCCTGCTGAGCAGGGAGCCTGATGTGGGACTCGATCCCAGGACCCTAGGATCATAATCTGAGCTGAAGGCAGAGGCTTAATGACTGAGCCACCCAGGTGCCCCATTATTTTTAAATTAATTTTATGTGTCCTTAAAACTAAGTCCTGCTTCTACATTTCCCCCTACAAAACATATTTGAGGTAAGTATTTCCATGTTTAATTCAATAATATAATAAAACTTATTTTAATATCATATGTTAATGTTAGATTGCATCCTCATAATACTCCCCTAATGCTGTTACAGAAATGAATAATACATCATGAAGATGTATCTAAATCCTTCCCCTTAGTGAAATTGTAGGGACTTTTCAGTAGGTTTCTTTTTAGAATACCTCAATAGCTCCACATTTTAGAATTGTAAGCTAACATGTGAATAAAGAACTGTATTTATCAATGTGTATTTTACAGCATCTAATAATAAAAAAAAAGATCACTGTTCAAATCCCTAGGTTCAAATTCCAGCTCCACTGCTTACTAATAGTTATTTAACCCTGTGAAGCCTTAGTTTGCTCATCTACAAGATGAGGGTAACTGTAGTTCTACTCTACAGGATTGTTTTGAAGATTAAATGAGATAAGGCATAAAGCATTTCACACAGTGCATGGCACACAGCATTCACTCAATATAAATCATCTACTGTAATTATCTATTATAATTTAATCATGATAAACTGGTCAGAATTTGGTTTTTACATTAAAATAATAATCACTATTTTTAGAATGCTTGTCCTATTAATATGGAAAATTTTATTGCTTCAGTCTTAGCCTCTTAACTTTTTAATTGTCTATATTATTGATAAGAGTTGAATTTTCCCTCCAGTTCCATCCATGTTGATGTGAAATTTGGTATTCATCCTTTCTGATGGATGAGTAATATTTCATTGTATACATGGACCACATCTTGGAGGAGATTATGCTAAGTGAAATAAGTCAAGCAGAGGAAGTCAATTATCATATGGTTTCACTTACTTGTGGAACATAAGGTAAGGAATAGCATGGAGGGCATTAGGAGAAGGAAGGGGAAAATGAAGGGGGGGGTAGTCAGAGGGGGAAATAAATTGTGAGAGACCATGGACTCCAGGAAATGAACTGAGGATGGGTCAGCCTGGCGATGGGTATTAAAGAGGACATGGATTGCATGGAGCAACTGGATGTTATATGCAAACAATGAATCATGGAACAGTACATCAAAAACTAATGATGTACTGTATGGTGACTAACATAACATAAAAAAAAAGTTGAATTTTTTTTGCATGTAAATATTCGGAAGCCATCTTCCAAAAACCATTATTCCTATTTTGTTTTTACTTTGCTTTGTTTATCACTATGTCCAGTTAGCCAACATATAGTACATCATTAGTTTTTGATGTAGTATTCAACAATTATTCCTATTTTGATTAACAAAGATTTAGCAGGTACTCAAGAAATGTCTCCAGCTCATCTAAATGACAAAGTCATATTAGAACCCAAACCAAGATGGAATACTAGCTACATTTTTAAAATATTTTATTCATTCATTTGACACACAGAGAAAGGAAACTCTAGCAGGGGGACTGCGAGAGGGAGAACTAGACTCCCAGCTAAGCAGGGAACCCAATGTGGGGCTAGATCCCAGACAACTGGGATCATGACTGAAGCCAACGGCAGGTGCTTAACCAACTGAGCCACCCAGGCATCCCCAGCTACACTGTTTTTAAATAAAAATAACTACCAGAGTTATTCCTCTCACACTATTATGAGTAATAAGAAAGATTACCTCTACTTACAGTAAAATTTACCTATGTGCCAGCCAATGTGTATTAAATGTTTATTATGTGAACACCTCAATACATTAGTTATGGTGGGTTACTTAGGGTTTAAAAATATCATCACCGTTTTTAAGGAACTTGCAATCCAATGAAAAATATAAAGTATGTCGCAACAATACCAAAAACACAAAGAGCAACAAAAACAGGTGTATTTATTAAGCACCATATTTAGAAATGGCCAACATGCAAATGAAACAAATCAATCTTTCAACTAGAGTGTAACACCCAAGATCTCCCAGAACTGTGAGACGTATTACCTTAAACTGCAGATGAGCAGGGAAAAGAGCTCCTCTGCCAACTGGGAGTAAGTTCTGTGGGAGAGCTTTCTGCTGAATAAATCTCTCTCTCTCTCTCACACACACACACACACACACTCACACTTTTCAAAGCTAGACTAGTTAAAGTACCTTCCAACTGATTTCAAGAGTTTGTCTAATCTTATTAAAGGAACAAATAATTTCACACTGCAAAGGTAGTAGATATTTCAGATGCAGTTGACTTGGTCTTAATACTTTTCTATTCCCCTAAATTATCTGTAATTATGGGACCTACTTCACAGGATTATTTTGAGATATAAATGAAATAATCTTTAACACAACACTGGACTAAGTAGCAAGTACTCTTTGATCAGTGGTTTTTATTCTCATTATTTTTCAGTAAATAGTATGTAAGAGTTATGGCAGTTTTTACTGGAATGACTGGTTAAGGCCAGGCTAGTTAAAAAAGCTTTTTTGTGCACATTAGAAAAATGGACTCTTCCCCCAGGCTGCCAGGTGGTACAACCCAAGCGTAGGGACGACCCTAGGGAGTTGAGTAGCAATCTGACTCCCAGCCAGGCTCCCCTCTGCAGGGTATCAGCCTTGAACAGAATCCCTGCAGGTGGGTAGGCAGGAAACAATTCTTGAACAGAGTTTTAAGCAATGACTGAAATGAGGAAAGGAACATTCACAAACAAATAAAAATATTAGGATACACACATCAAATTTCATCCAAAGCTAGGGTATGGCATGTGTGAATGTTAAAGAATGATGTATTTCATTAGCAAGATTAATTTATTAGAGTAAATATGAACTCAGACCCAACAGGAAAAGAAGGAAGTCATCTGGATGGAGAAGAGAAGGTCAATGGGTAAAATCCCGAGGGAACATGGTGTACCTAGAACTATACAGATAAAGGTGTAATGAGAAATTCAGATGTAGGCAGACCATAAATTGGTGTGAGGGGATGAACCAGATCCAGCTCCTGGGTCTAAATCTTCATAAAGCTAGTCCTTTCTACCATACTACAAAATTTAATATATATACCAGTGGGCTGATTCTCAGGAAGGACATATGTGCAAACTCTCCAAAGTACTACACCAGCTCATTTCCACAGTGAGAACCACAGGACTTAGGAAGGGAGACTTGTAGAGGCTCTCTCCAGCAAACTCACAAACTGGGGTTGTTTGGTTTTCCAAGTACCTCTAACAACAAAAGCTTCCCTTAGTCAAATATACCAAGGATCACTAGCAAAGTTTTTGCTCATTTCCTTCCTCTTTGTTATCTATATTTATTACCCTTGGCACATTCCAGACAAACGCATATCATAGTCCGCGCCTACTCTACTCCTCCTCAGTCCACTAGACTGTTCTCACGGTTCTTTTCACTGGACTCCCAGGAAGCAGTTACTCTCCTACATCCTTCAAGTTTTCATTGATTGTTACTTTATCTCCCACCTTAATTAAAATTCTGGCTTTCCTGGGGCACTTGGGTGGTTCAGTGGGTTAGCCTCTGCCTTTGGCTCAGGTCATGATCCCAGGGTCCTGGGATCGAGTCCCGCATTGGGCTCTCTGCTCAGCAGGGAGCCTACTTCCCTTCCTCTCTCTCTGCCTGCCTCTCTGCCTACTTGTGATTTCTAGCTGATAAATAAGTAAAATCTTTTTTAAAAATATGTCTTTCTTTCTCAATATCTCCAATGTGAATGATTTCTTGTGCCACATCCACTCCTCACCTCTCATTAATTCATCAAAACCCTCTCTGCTTTAGACTTGCTTCTCTACCCAGAACCCTCTGCAACCATTCCAAATATACCATCACTAGCACCCTCTCTATGTCTTCTCCTCTTGAATTTCTGCTATACAGAACTTACTGCTTACAGTACATTTTACTGAATTTCTGCTTACAGAACTTTCCAACTTTGGGTATTTTCTAGTCTGTTTTTCTTTTTTTCTTGTTTTAGTTTCTTTACTCCCATTTCCAAGATGCTAAGCATTGCTAAAGAAGTCACCAAACCATGCTTTTTAGGCCCCAAACAATGTGTATCTAAATTCAGTACAGCCTTTACTATGGTTGAGCAATTCATGTGGTCTCCTCTTGTGTCCTAAGCAAGTTTACATGTCTTACAACAGCTGTTTAAAATCCTTTTTTCTCTCTTTAACTCCATCTCACCTATCCTCAGTCTTAGCAGAAAACCTGCAAACGTGAAATTCTCTTAATTTCCATCTTCTTCATTTCATACTTCATCATTATTTGCACTATTTACTGGATATTTAGAAACTGTTCCTTGGCCACCTCGGCTCAGTTGGTTAAGTGTCTGCCTTCGGCTCAGGTCATGATCCCAGAGTCATGGGATTGAGCCTTTGTCAGGATCCCTGCTCAGTGGGGAGCCTACTTCTCCCTCTCCCTCTGTCTTACCCTTGCTTGCCCGCCGCCCCCCACCCCACTTGCATGATCTCTCTCTCGTGCTCTCTCTCTCAAATAAATAAGTAAAATCTTTTATTTTTATTAATTTTTTAAAAGATTTCATTTATTGTGGCACCTCGGTGGCTTAGTGGGTTAAAGCCTCTGCCTTTGGCTCAGGTCATGATCCCAGGGTCCTGGGATCAAGCCGTGCATCAGGCTCTCTGCTCAGCGAGAAGCCTGCTTCCCTTCCTCTCTCTGCCTGTCTCTCTGCCTGCCTGTGATCTCTGTCTGTCAAATAAATAAATAAAATCTTAAAAAAAAGATTTTATTTATATATTTGACAGAGATCATAAGTAGGCAAAGCAGAGAGAGCGGAGGTGGGGGGAGTAGGCTCCCTGATGAGCAGAGAGCCCAAGGTGGGGCTTGATCCCAGGACCCTGAGATCATGACCTGAGCTGGCAACAAAGGCTTAATGCACTCAGCCACCCAGTCACCCCTAATATTTTTTTTTAACAAATGGTTCCTCCTGCTTTTCAGTATAAACTTTGGACAGGAACTCATCATTCATCTCCTTCTACCTTCCTACTCTGACATGTAAACAATCGTCTACATCTTTGATTCCCGACATAGGTTCTTTCCCAGTCAAGCAAGGAAACAAAGTAACCTCCCTTCATCTTAAGAGCCCTTCTCCAGGGGTGCCTGGGTTGCTCAGTGGGTTAAAGCCTCTGTCTTCGGCTCAGGTCATTGTCCCAGGGCCCTGTGATGGAGCCCCACATCAGGATCTCTGCTCGACAGGGAGCCTGCTTCCTCCTCTCTCTCTGCCCATCTCCTCTGCCTACTTGTAATCTCTGTATGTCAAATAAATAAACATTAAAAAAAAAAAAAAGAGCCCTTCTCCAGATTCCACCTCCTCATCCTTTTCTTTTGTGGTTTAAGCCACAATGTCACAGAAAAGCAACTAGGACATATGTGCCATGATCCACTTGGATGTAGAACAGTCAAACTCTTCATGTTTATTTTAATTTAATCTATTCTATTTGTATTTCTGTACATGTTATAACATGTGAGTCCAAGAGCATATGTATCTAACTCATAAATACATAAATACATGAGTGCTAAAGGATATGAAGGTAACTCATAAATAAGTAAAAGTACAAAAATCAGAGCTCTGTGCTCAAACATACTTCCCTGACAGGATGTGCATTTGAAAGAGCTTGGAAAACAGCCAGTGGTAGCTCTGAGCTGGAGGGGAATGCCTGAGGCCTCTCTTGTTGCCTTGCCTGTGATTTAACACCTCCAATTTCTCCTCTGGGCATGGGTTTAAGAATAGGGAGAGAATGTTGCTGAATTTGAACCTCCCTTTACAAGGAGGAAGAAGAAAGGACACAGCTGAAAAAAATCCCACTGGTGTAAATGACTAAGAAGCACAGCACAGCAGCACAGCAGCAAGGCCTTCTCAGCACTGGAGGACTGCAGGTGCACATACCGACGCCAGCCAGAGCGCACTTGAAGAGAGCAAAGGACAAAATAGCATCAAAACCGAATCTGTTAGGAGGAGCTCCTCCAGAACCTTTTGGAGGATCCTCAAGGTGAAACTATTTTCTTGCTAATACTAAATGCTATTTACCTTTTTTGAACTCACTTTCAAATATACTGTGGAATTTTCCAGACGCCATATTACAACAAAGTAAATGTAAAGCAGATTTGAGGTTCTGACTGTCTTACAATGATATTCAAGAGATTTCCAAAAAACGTAAAATACCATCACTCTTCTCACTAAATTATTTTTGTACTGGAAAATAGTTCTTTTTCATTAAAAAAAAAAATGCTATGGCGGGGCGCCTAGGTAGCTCAGTTGGTTAAATGTCTGACTCTTGGTGTCAGTTCAGGTCATGATCCCGGGGTTGTGGGTTCGAGCCCCATGTTGGGCTCTGAGCTCAGCACCAAGTCTGCTTCAGATTCTTTCCCCTGTTTCTCCCCCTTCTCACACTCTCGATCTCTCTCTCCAAAAATAAATAAAATCTTTAAAAAAAATGTTATTGTAACATATAAGGTTAATGGTGCTACTTTAAAGTAACTGATAAAACATTTTCAAAATTTCACAGGTTTTTTTATTTCTAATAGAGTAAATATGAATAGGTAAAACCCATATAAACAAACTTTTGGGGGTCTTCAATAATCTTTAGGAGCCCTGGGGTGCCTGGGTGTCTCAGTCAGTTAAGTGTCTGACTCCTGATCAGCTCAGGTCTAGATCTCACGTTGTCATGAATTGAAGCCCCGTGTTGGACAGCCTACATAAAAACAAAACAAAACAAAAAGTAGAAAGCAGCCCTGAGACTAAAATCTTTGAGAACTGCTGCAATAAACACATAAATTAGATCCTCAGGGCCTGGGCTGCAAATTTGGATCCGATCAAAAAACTGTCAGGAAAAAAAATTGTGATTAAAAAGAATGGAGTGCCTTTTGAAAACAAAAAGAAAAATCCCTCTCTTGATCAAGAAACCAGGGTTAGATAATAAAAAAAGACCAGGAAAAGCAAAAGTTCCCTGAGGAAAAAAACTCCACAAGGAATTGCGAAACTCCTAGGATTATAGGTTCTGCCTTTAACTTTTACAGAGTTTGGCCCTTACACATCTGCTCAAACAATAACTGGGAGTGCAATGCTTTAAGGAGAGAGTATATTTAATGCATGATAAATATCAGCAAACTGTGTAAGCTACAACTTACAGCAAATTGTCTTCATCTATCTCACGGTCTTTAAGTTCTATATAACTCTGGCGATCTAGCTTCTTGAAAGAATGAGCTGTGGTCCCTATCTCACTTGCTTTCCATTTCTTGTTGCCTCACAGTCTAGCTTCTACCCCAACCTAAAACCTTAAGTTTTTGAAGTTGCAGATGAACTCAACCAACAAAAGATAATCTCTTCTCTTTTTTCTGGCTTCCAATATAGCACATGCTTCATGATTTAAAATCAAATAGCACAAAAGGGGCACCTGGGTAGCTTAGTTGTTTAAGCATCCAACTCTCCGTTTCCGCTAAGGTCATGATCTCATGGATCACGGGATCAAGCCCCCCACCGAGCCCTGCATTGGGCTCTGTGCACAGCGGGGAGTCTGCTTAAAGATTCTCTCCTTCTGCACCCACCCACCCCCGCCCCCAGGGCTCACAAGCTCCCTCTCAAAATAAATATTTAAAAACAAATCAAATAGCACAAAAGAATCAAGTAGCACAAAACAGCTTATGATTCCTCTTTTCACAGATGATTCCTCTTCCCCCCTTCTAATAACAATTAGCACTATACCCAAATATGCATACACTGATGTAGCTACTTCTTGATTTATTCATTTTGGACTTTGCCTATAGGTTCCTGCTCTGATAGATGAGCCTTCATCTTTAAATGAATAGCAGCATAAACCACAAATTCATACAAATGTGTGCAACTCATTTTGTTAGTTGTACAATTTTTCGTATGAAGAGCCCTTAAAATAGTCTGCTTATTTTAAGTTATTTGTGCTATACAGTCATTTTGGACAACTTTATCCAAACAAATAAAATTATTGACTTTAGATAATTTCAGAATGCCATTAGGAGAAATTCCATATCAAAACAGACAAGCTGTAAGTTAAAATTTAAAAATTTTTCATTAGTCAAAACCTGATGCCAATAATGTTTTCGTCTAAACCATAATGATTTCCTAGAAAACTGGCAAATGACAACAGCTACTAGGCTCAGGGTTAATTCTTTAGTTAACAAATAATCCACTAAATGTCACACATTACATTACAAACTACGTAAAAGGAAATAATACTTAATATTGCTTAAAAATATTACTGAGGGATGCTACAGAAGAATCATTGCTTTAAAAGTACTTAATGAGTACTTAATGAGTATGAATGAGCCTTTAATGAATGATTAAAATTGGAATACAGGCATAGTTTGGTAGCAATATTAACACTGTCATGAAGTCTTGCTTTAATGCATTTACATGGCCCTTTAGCATGACAGTGCCAGACAGAGCTCATTCTCAACAGCTGTGGCTATCCGACTTAATTCCACTGCATTACGGTACCAGAGATGAAGAACGTTAGCAAAAGCTAGAAAACTTCTATCTCTGCATTTAGAATATAACTATTCTGAATAACATACATTTTTATGTAGGTACATGTTTAAATATCCATTATCTCTGAGAAGAACAATCTAGCCTAAAGCAAGGTCTTCAGCCTTTTTGGCTCCAGTAGGGTACACCTGGAACAACCATCCCAGAGCCCCCCTCTCCAATTCAACAGGTGAGCTATATAGATCCATATAATCAAAATTCTAATTTATCTTACTATCTCATCTTGAATTCTTGGCCTGCTACCCACATGTAGATTTAAAGAGAAATAGAGAAAGGCCAAAGGCTTACTATGTGATCCTTATGCCCTGAAAACATAGTTTTAATGCTTAACTGTAAAGCATGACTTTATACAAGAGGATGAATTTTAGTTGTTCCCTGTGCTTCCAAGGAGAAGTGTTGGATCATAACATGAAATTCTAGTACAGCCTTAAACATGGACTTTTTTATATGTTCATTTATTCTCCTTATGTCCCTATTTTAGAGTAAAATGGGCTAAATACCTATTACCATACCTTTGAGAAATCATGCAAAGTGTTAGAAAATACACAACAAGAACAAGTTTGCCAGAAGCCAGTAACTAGAGTAGAGGTAGTAAAAGTGATAATACCACCATTGCCACATTGCCACTAGTCCCAATAATGCTAGCCATCAGCTATTACCATGGACAGAATACTGGCCAGATATGTTGTGTTCTAAATGGTAAGTCTTACCTTCTCATGAACATACTTAGGTTGTGAATAATATATGCAGGAATCCTTTGTTCTTACTAACTAGAACTGACTAGATTAGTGTTCATTAAAAATTACCTAAAATATTTTATAAAATGACTGGTTGTGTAAAGAAGCCACATGCTACTGAAAAGTCAACCAGGAGATAAATTAACCAGAGGACTTGATAGAGAGTCAGAAAATGTAATTGAATGGAAGAAGCATCCTCAATGTACCTAAAATTACTCCAGGAGCCATGGGGGGTGGGGCAGGGAAGCATGAAATCCTAATTTCTCTTTGGTGGAAATTTTAGCTTAATTTACTTTAGTGCCAGTATTCTAAATTTGTGCTTTTAAGGGCAGGCTTATTTAATTATAAACATTAAGCATCACATGTGAACCGCCTAGATTCTTTTATAACCAATGAAAATTGCCTAATTGTTAGTATCTGAAAACATGAAAACATGTATTTCTGCCCAAGTGTTTTGTTAGTAAAGATATCTCATCCTCCTTCGTCTGTAGCCTTCTGTTCATTATAAATACATGTATTTCGTGACTTTATCTTTAAAACCTAAGCTTCCTTTATCACTTTCTTCCATATAACTGAGGCCATTTGGTTGGCTTTTAGTGGTGTTCTAAGCATTTAGTTAAATAAGAGATATTTTATCATGTTACCCGTAACTCATATCTAGTTAAAATTTCAAATTTTCAAAAAATTCCAGTGTAGTTGTTTGTTGGTGCACAATACAATGATTCAACAATTCCATATATTACTCAGTGCTTATCAAGATAAGTGTACTCTGAATTCCCTTCACCTATTTTACCCATCTTCCCAACCACCTCCCCTCTGGTAACCTTGTATTTGTTCTCTATAGTTAAGAGCCTGATTTTTGGGTTTGTCTCTTTTCCTTCCTTCATCTGTTTTTTTTTTAATTCCACATATGAGTAAAATCATCTGGTGTTTGTCTTTCTCTGACTTATTTTGTTCAGCACTATACTCTCCAGATCCATTCCTGTTGTTGCAAATGGTAAGATTTTATTCTTTTTTTAATAAAGACTTTTATTTATTTATTTGACAGACAGAGATCAGAAGCAGGCAGAGAGGCAGGCAGAGAGAGAGGAGGAAACAAGCTCCCTGATGAGCAAAGAGCCTGATGCAGGGCTTGATCCCAGGGCCCTGGGATCATGACCTGAGCCAAAGGCAGAGGCTTTAACCCCCTGAACCACCCAGTTCCCCAAGATTTCATTTTTATGGCTGAATTATACTCCATTTTGTGTGTGTGTGTGTGTGTGTACACATGTGTACACACCTTTCTGCATTTATCTATCAATGGGCACTTGGGGAAAACTGCAAAGTTTGACATCACATTTTCATCAAGATTCTGCTTGCCTAAAGTTGCATTCATATAAAATTTGTGGATACTAATAACATGCGAATATTTTTACTGTGGCTTGACAATCAGCCAGTTTAGTGTACCTTGAAAATCAACTGATTAGTCTACTGTATTACTATTTTAACAGAAGTCTGTTTAGCTTTAGTATACTTTATAATTAAGACATGACTTAATAAATTTCTTTGCTCACATAAAACCAAAAACATGACATTACAGCGTCATGTATAGACCCTCGTCAACTTAATGAGTGGTTCCACTGAAATCAGGATGTTTCCCCATTCACCACATATTTGGGTTATGGGATACCTGACCTCACAGATGAGATATTTTTCATACTTTGTGAAAGCAAAGGTGAAAGAAAGCTTCAGTTCTCTAAAAGTAAATTCCTTTATCCAAATTCTTAGTGTCTTCTCAACTTTTCTGTGCTGTCTTGGTCAAAGATCATCTCATTAGAAGGAAAAGAATTACTTAAATTAACATAGGCAAAGAGGATTTGTTGAGAGGATACAGGTCTCAGAACGCAAGGGAGGAAAGAATAGTACAGCCCCATGAAAGATATCTTCCAGCTTCTTCTTTTATTTGTTTACTTGTCCACTCACTCAACAAATATTTACTGAATACCTGCTATGTGCCAGACATTGTCTCGGGAGCTAAGGACAGAACTACAAACAGAACAGATGAACAGAAAATGAATGCCTTCATGAGGCTGACACACTTATATGAAAAGAACCACGGATGGAAAAGAATGCACAATATTCGAGGAAAAAAATTATTCCATTTCATTAAAACTATGCCAAGTGTTAAAAGGAGGTTAAAGAGCTTGACTGAGATGAGTCGTGCAAGTGAGGTTGAAAACTGTGGTCTTAGCTTTAAGTCCAGTAAAGACCCAGGGAAAGGTTTTAAATAGGGTAGTGGCATTATAAGACCAGGGCTTCAGGAAGCCTATCAATGAGCAGTGGGTAGAATGGACTGGGGCAGGAGATGCAGATCAACAGCAACAACTGCTACCTTCCTGCCGAGAAGACGGGTGGGCCTGAACTTGGCCGTGGGAGTAGAGAATAGAATGGAGGAGATAAATCTGACGGTGGTTGTTACATAAGTTGAATGGACATACCTTTCAATGGATAAGCAAAATTTTTTGAATTGTCAAAAGTGACCGATATTGCCATGAACTCAGTGAAGGCTACGTGTAGTGCAGGTAGGAGAGTTACAGGCAATGGAGTATGATCCTTGACTTTGAAGATACGTAGATGTCACTATATTGCAAGTACAGATATCCAGGTAACAGTTGAAAATGCAGTTCTGGAGCCCAGGAAACCTGAAGACCAATTACATATACTTGAGCATCATTACATACGGCAGAATAGTAGAAACATAAAACACATCTAAGGAAGGGATTAGAGGGGGAGAAAGGACTGAAGATAGCTCACTGAAGGATGCCTGTATTTAAGATTTGAGAAAAAGGGATGATAAATGATTTGTCAAAGAGTTTAGAAGGGCATAAAAATCTGGGAATCTCAATTTAGAGTGCCAAAACACATTTTGTACATTATGTAGGGAAGAAGGAGGAGGAAGAGTTAGGGGATTATATAAAAATATACATGAAGTTGAAATATGACAAAAGAGAGAAGATAAATGTTTTTAATTTATAAGCTGTTATATTACTAGGCCATATGCATTTCCCTTCTTCATCAGGGATATAGAATAGGGTATTATAATTTATCTTACTCACTAGTATTCACTGGGCTAGTTTTGATTGCACAGAGATTTCTAGGCTAGGGTTCATTATTTTTAATGTAAGGCAGTGAACCTAAAATAAGGAAAAGTATCTAAGCAAAAGGTTTTCATCATTATTCTTTAAGCTTTAATTACCTTTCTCCAACACTATCTGAGACTAGCTATTTTTACTCTGAGATCTTCTAGCCAAATATGCTCTAATTACCTTGCCCTGAATAGACTTTGCTCATCCCTATTTAGATGGTGCTTTCAACATTTAAAATTTGCCAGTAGTTTTTAAAGATGGCATAATACTGTATCACTCCAATTTAATTAAACACAAGTGTGGTTTTTTTTTTCATTCCTAACAAAATGAACACACTTGAAAAGGACTTGCAAGTTATACAGAAGTAATAAAACAGGCATAGCTTGTATATCAGAGTCACAGTTCTTTTAAGTCATATAATGTGTTTAATGTCATTATTTCCAAAATAGGAAGAAAATAAGTTATCCCATAAAGATATGTGACATCTGTTCAAAAAGGACAATCATTTCCTTGGGATAGCCTCAGACTAGATATGTCTCTCAGCTACATTACTATGAATAACTTTTCTGAGGAACAACGCTGTAATAATTTCCCTAGCACTCCCAGGAGAAAAGATCTCCCTCAAGTAGAGAACTAGGTAGAATACACAATTACAAATGACATGCCAATTAATCATATGTCATCAGATCTTAACCACTTTTTTTTCTGGCTATGGTACCGTTTATCTACAAAGCAAGCAAGATTCTTCCAAAGAGAACATTGCAGAAATGATGAAAAACTGTACTGGGGTAAAAAAATAACCCCAAGATTCAATAGTAAAGTAAACCACATAATTATATTGGTTCAGAGAAAAAGCAAAGAACTGTAACACAACAGTACATAGCAGATTTACTAGATACATGCATATTGAAAGCACACTGTAGAAAAACACATTAAAAAAACGTTCTCTGCCATGATCATGGAATTTAGGGGGAAAAATAATAGATAAGGAATCTTGAGCCTTGTTTTACAGCAACATGTGGCTGGAATTATGGAGGGGAGATATGGGGCCCCCTTCTGACAGAGTGAAAAATGTCCAAGTCTTTATTATCACTAGCATAAACCATACATATGTGAAATCAGGAAAAAGAAATGCTTTTATTTATTCAAGATATAGCACTCACTATATCTATATTCAAGATATAGATTTGTGTTTGTGCACAAATCTAAGATGCTTTTGAAACACAGCTACAACACGCTAATTTGCAGGTAGTGAAAATCCATTCACGATAAAGCATGCCTTTATTGACACGACTATGCCATAGAGGATACAACAACTGAATAAAGTGTGGTTTCTGCCTTAAGAACCATATAACTGTGTGAGAGAGACGGCTCTATCTGGTGAATATTAAATATAGTACATTAAAGATAATTAACAGTAAATAAAAATTTCAGTGACACTTTACTATCTACCATCAAGTTATAGGGCTTATTAACCCCCAGAGAACTCACCTGATTCAGTCTGACCTTGTTCATTAGCTATGGATTATCAAGGCCATTGGAACTCTCATTTATTTCCCCCCTTTGGTCTTTTTACTATTATCACCTCCCCCAGACTATGTCATGACAGTCAATCAGTTTTATTTTAGCTTTTGGTTTTCATTTCCTTTCTTGTTTCTCTTTCTTTTTTTTTGACAAAGAGAGGGAGGGAACACAAGCAGGGGGAGTGGGAGAGGGAGAAGCAGGCTACCCACTGAGCAGAGCCCAATCCAGCACCCTGCAATCATGACCTGAGCCGAAGGCAGAAGCTTAACAACTGAGCCAGCCAGGCGCTCCCTTTTGTGACTTCTCAATTACAACTATAGTAAAGAGAAGTTGCTACAAATAAATTTTGCAACTACTGATAAAATTAAAGAGGTGACTATTATTCTGTAAATATTAATTATCTACCATAGTTGTCCCTAAAAACAGATAACAAAAATTAATAGAAGGGAGTGGTAGAAGGTGCTTGTACATTTTAACATCCATATAATTTCTATGGTATCTCTGATGCCTCTTGTTTATATACTTGCTGAATTCTACATATCTTCAGTGATACATGGAAGCACCAGTGTAACACGGCAAAACTACATCCAAAAGCGTAATTCTGACAGCTACCTTTCTTTAAAAATTAGTTTCAGGTGCACAATTTAGTGATCCAACCTTCCATACAACACCTGGTGCTCATCACAAGTGCACGCCTTAATCCCCATCACTTGTTTCATTCTTCCCACGCCCCGCCCCCCCATCCCTTGTGACCATCAGTTTGTTCTCTAGAATTCAGAGCCTGTTTCTTGGGTCTCACTTTCTCTCTCTTTTTGCTCCCCCCATGCTTATTTGTTTAAAGACTTTTTTAAAATTGAAAGTAAAATGTACATGAATTTAAAATAGTACTATTAAACAAATGAAAAGCTGCAGGATTCTGTCACATCCCTCTCCACTTCTGACTCTTATTGTCCTGAGGAAATAATTTTCAATTCTTTTAGCTATTTTTTTCTGTATTTACATACATATTTCTTTTTTTTTTTTAAAGATTTTATTTATTTATCAGAGAGAGAGGGGGAGAGAGCGAGCATAGGCAGACAGAACGGCAGGCAGAGGCAGAGGGAGAAGCAGGCTCCCTGCTGAGCAAGGAGCCCGATTCGGGACTCGATCCCAGGACGCTAGGATCATGACCTGAGCCAAAGGCAGCTGCTTAACCAACTGAGCCACCCAGGTGTCCCTACATACATATTTCTAAATAACATTCATACCCTTCAATAAACCCTACTGTGTATTATAGGTATTAAGAGGGTATGCAATATACACATGTTGTTTACATGGAGCAGTGGCCTGGACAGTTCTTCGGGATTCTTTCTTTTGGAACGTTCAGTTAAAACTGAACAATTTCTTGACTATATGGTATAAGTCTGGCCGCTAATTTTCTGCCTGCTATTCTAGCTGCTTATACTAATCATGTGAACTTTTTTGTGTACCTGTTGCCTACAGAAAGTTCATTATGTCAAGAAATGTATTTTTCTATACATTTTGATAATTAGAGAGAGCAAGTTGTGATGCACATTTTTAACATAATTTTGTATCTGTAATTTTCATAGCTTCTGCACAGTATTTAGTATACCTTTACTGCATTTAATAGTTTATAAAGATAATAGTTCCAATAAAATAACAGATTTTTAGATATAAAAGAAACCTTGAGTATCTTCTGGACCAGCTCCATTATGTCCAAAATTGAAACTTAAGAATAAATTCATAGATACCCTAAGAATCAGAGAATGGTATTTTCCCTCAAAACGAGGGCACACATACTATACTAAATGTTTTCTAAACGGGTGTCTTTTTTTCCATTTTTAGGAAGCCAGAACAACCAAGTGTTTTGAAATACCTACAAAAGGAAATTCTTCAATGACAGAAACATTTTTTAAAGTATCCCAATTGTTAGTTGTTAGCTGATTTCCCAAAGTGTACACAATAATGTAAATAGTAATAATGACACCTCAGAGTTGTCACAGAACAATTAAATCTTCTCACAGTGCATTATGTACCCATCTGAGAACCAACTAAAAAGGGAGGAAAAAACCAAGTGATGAAAGTAAACGAGGTAAGAAGATCAAGTAGTTAAGAAAATGCAGAGTCTCAAAGGACATGAAAGCTTTTGTGCCTTTTGCAGACTTTAGCCCCTGCCCTAGATTTTGACTCAGAAACATTAAGAAAACTAAATGAAGTTCATTTACAACAGGAAATGCTTGTTCCTCAGTTCAGCTCACTAATGTTGCTCTTCTAAGAAGTCAGACAATTTTTAGTGTCTTCCACTCAATTAAGGCAATAGATTTATAGAAAACAAATTACAAAAAAAGCAACTTGGTCTTTAATTTCAGCTGCAGGTTAAAAAAAAAGTGAAGTCTCAATGATTCATCATTCCCATTCATCAACCAATATCCACCAAATCTTTTCTGGAAGCTCCAAGTTCTGACAAGCACTGAGTTTTTTTCCCACAGGAACTCAGGTCTATATGTCTTCTGCTCCTCAAAAAGGCCCTGAGCTTTGCCAAGCAACAAAACTGTGGGAAGTAACACCTACATTAGAGGGTTACGTCAACCATTAAATGACAGCGCATGTGAACTACACACAGGCACTTCATAAACCCTAGTCCCTGTCCTTCTTTTTTAACTAGACTTATTATACCCCACTTTTATAATACCACTCTCCTATGATTGTCACTCAGTTGCTTCCACTAGGAATGCTTGTGTTGTCAGAACTCTATATTCCTCATTTTTGTTACCTGGGCATTTAGCATAGTAACTGGTACAGAATAAGAACTCAAGTGAGTCAACCATATTGACAGTGTCCATTCATATCTGAACTGAATGGTATGGAAGCAGCAGAATGTAGTAGTAAAATGAACATTGTTCCACTCACCAGGAAACCTGCCATAAGCAGTTTACTTTGGGTAAATCACTTAACCTCTCTGGATGTCATTTTCTCCCTTGTGAAATTAGGGGTTTGGGTAAAATCATCCCCAAACTCCCAACTCTGAAATTCTATAATTATATGACTAGGACTCTAAATAGTCCAACAGTTATGAGGGCCTAGAATTCAAAATTTTGTAATATGTGAACTTAAAGAAGAGCCCTAAAAAGAGAGATTAAAGACAGAAGGAGAAAGCCAAGAAAGTTGTAAATGATAACATTTCAGGCTTGATTTTATTTCCTCACATTAAACAACACTGCAGCTGCAGACTCTCCACTGTTAGCAGCGGCTGCCATTTACTTATTCTCAACCTGTGCCAAGCACGGTGTTAAATTCTTTATGTAAATTTTATCATTTCATCTTCAGGAGAATTCTACAGGATAATTACTATCATTATGACCAAGGAAACTGAGGCTCAGCAGTAGGACAAAGTCACTCTGGTTGGAGCTGGATGCCAAAGCCTGCCATTAAGAGTCCATGTTTCTAGATATCTTTTAGCTTTCAAATTCTATATAAATAACTTCACTGCTACAAACATCTAAGTGTTGACCTCAAACCAATAATAAGAAGCAGTGACTCACATGGTACTTTTCTACACCAAAATATACCTCCTCTTAGTTTCCTAAGCATCCTAAGTCTTAACTGCATGCACTAATTTGAAAACCGTTGATGATTACAATTATCTTTCTAGTGTGCTACTACCTTTAAAATTATTAATTTGCATAAAAATGATCGGTTGTTTTAAATTTGAATTTCTAGGTTCTGTAACATTTCATCAGGAATATACGAACTACATTATAATCTAAGCCACTTCCTAGAACAGAAGATCTTGCTTTAATTCACTTTTTATTTTTTCCCAGTTCTATGAAGATATTGCATTGTGATATCTTGGCCTTTCATAAGAGTGAAAGTAAAACAATTTGGGGTGAAGAATTATTAATGAATAGAAAGCCTAGTCCACTTATAAGAACTAATTCCTAATATTATCCAGAAGGAATTTATAGATTTTATTTTATTTTATTTTTTTATTTGACAGAGAGAAATTACAAGTAGTTGGAGAGGCAGGCAGAGAGAGAGAGAGGAGGAAGCAGGCTCCCTGCTGAGCAGAGAGCCCGATGCAGGACTTGATCCCAGGACCCTGAGATCATGACCTGAGCCGAAGGCAGCGGCTTAACCCACTGAGCCACCCAGGCGCCCCAGAAGGAATTTAGAATATAAAGAAAACCTCTTTGTTCTAACACAATGCATAGTCCAACTAAAACCAACTTCTTGAGTTGATAAAATACATAGAAATCAATAAAAATGATACCAAATTTATTTCATGGTCTGCCACTAGATAACAAACATCAAAGAGCCAATTCTTACCTTTTATAAGGAGAAAGAAATGCTAAATAGTCACAATTAAAAATTTTGTTTCAGTTAAAATGTGCATATTCTCCATATCCATCAAGATTCAATAAATCTTACTTACTGATTAGATTTATTGGAGTCTACATAGTAATAATGGTAAATCATTAAAAGGAAGATTATAAAACATATTTGATTTCAATGAGCTCTTAGTCAACTGATATACCTAAACAGCATACACATATTATACACATAATCACATATAATATTTATGGACGCATACACATATTTCTATAAATAGATGTACACATAAATTCATATGTAACTTCACTCCTTAGCTGAATTACCATATTTCAGTAATAAAGAAAAAAATAGAAATCAATTAAAGCTAAAAAAAAAAAAAAAAGAAACGGCTATATTATAACATTTTTTCTAAGCATTACTTAGAAGTTTAAAAATATGGAATTAAAATATAAAATTGGTTTTCCAAATGTGATGAAAATAATACTTAGGAAACTAACAGAATCTTAAAATAAATCAAGCCTGCAAGGTAAGGTGCTTTTGTGGACTTCATTTTCCCTTCTAGGAGTTATGCAATAATCACAGTATAGTCAAGACCTCCGAGACAGAAATCAGTAAGGAAAATTAATGTAAAGGTGGCCATTGGCAGATCTCCTAACACCACAGCCTGAAACTCCCTGGTATTAACAGATAGACCCAGCCACAGATGAAGTAGCTAATCAGCTTTTCAGTTAAGCTAATCAATAGCCAACCTACACAGGGTTCTTGGAATCTTTTGTTCGAATGACAAGGCTGCTGCTCTTTCTGAGCAGTCTTTGTTGGACTGAGAAAGGGAGAAAAAGAGCAAGGGAATCTGCAAGAAGCTGTCAATGACAAAAGGGCAAAGAGTGGGAGGGGGAGAGGAGCTTGAGGAACAGACTCAGGGAATCAGAAATCAGTCTACCAGAAAGACTCCAGGTGATAAAAGGAGTGAAACAGAACTCATACAAAAGAGAAAGACCAAAAAACCAAAGGGACAAGAGGATGGGGAAAAGGGAGAATGTGAAAACAAAGAATTTACACAAAACAGTAGTGTTAGGAAGGAAGGGATGAAAGCGAAAATGCAAGGCAGTGGCATACAATATAGCTTCCTTGTTGAGAGTGTGAACTCCAACTTTAAATTCCACACGGAGGGGTGGGTGTCTGGGTGGCTCAGTCAGTTGTGTCTGCCTTCAACTCCGGTCATGATCCCGGAGTCCTGGGACTGAAAGCCCCATCTCTGGCTCCCTTCTAAGTGGAGAACCTGCTTCTCCCTTTCCGTTTGCCCCTCTCCCTGGCTGGGCCCATACCCCCCCCCCCCAACTCTTTCTCTCTCTCTCTGTCTCTCTCTCTCTCGCTCGCTCACTCAAATAAATAAAATCTTTTTTTTTTTTTAAAGATTTTATTTATTTATTTGACAGAGAGAGAGATCACAAGTAGGCAGAGAGGCAGACAGAGAGAGAGGAGGAAGCAGGCTCCCTGCAGAGCAGAGAGCCCGATGCGGGACTCGATCCCAGGACCCCGAGATCATGACCTGAGCCGAAGGCAGCGGCTTAACCCACTGAGCCACCCAGGTGCCCCACAAATAAATAAAATCTTTAAAAACAAACAAATAAACTTCCCATGAAAGTTCCTTAACTTCTTTGTGCCACTCCCCTCATACAAATGAAGTGATCCTCACAAAACATTACGCAGGGCACAGTGCTGAGAGCACAAAAAGCACTCATTAATATTCATTATTATTGTTTCTGATAAAAGGAGAAGAGACTGCATGTAGGTAATTGTGATGTGGTGAAAATATGATGGAACGGGCTGGTAAAGATACCTACAAGTAACCAGAAGTTTCTATTTATACTCAAACAGAATTCCATTAAAAAATATTAGAAGCCATATAGTAACTTACATATTTTGCAATCCGTGGTTCACCTTTGGACATGCCTTATGGTGCATGGTGGAAGTAAGCAGAGAGATACTGTTCTGCAATATGTATGAGTGTACATGTGTGTACACACTGGAGAGAACTGATAAAATAGATATACCATGACTCAGAGGTACAAAAATATAAAAATAACAGTTCTTTTCTACAACATAAGTAATTTCGTTCTTATGCATCCATTTCTTCTAATAGTGATAGGTGCACTACGGTTGAGAATTGTTAAAAAATTCAGCAACTAAAAATGACTCAAGTTCTTCTATTTAAAGCAATCTCTTTCAGATAAAGTCATTCAATTAAAAATTAAATCTTTTCTTTCTTTTTTTTAATTGTGTTATGTTAGTCACCATACAGAACATCATTGATGTGGTGTACCATGATTAAAAATTCAATCTTTTTAAGGAATCCCTGCACCTCATCTTCTTTCTTAGGATGGTAACTTTTTAAAGGAGGAGACTGAGTTGTCTCATGGTCATGGTGGAGAGGAGGTGAGTGCTGATTCACATCCTATAGGCCAGGCAGTTGATTGGCTTTACCTGAGACGTCTGCCATTCCACCTAGTCACTATGTGCCTTATGCTCATGTCTACTCAGATTTTTGCCAGTCTTATGTAAATTTTTTTTAAAGATTATATTTATTTATTTGACAGACAGAGAACACAAGTAGGCAGAGAAGCAGGCAGAGAGAGAGGAGGAAGCAGGCTCCCTGCCGAGCAGAGAGCCCAATGGGGGACTTGATCCCAGGACCCAGGGTCACAACCTGAGTCAAAGGCAGAGGCTTTAACCCACTGAGCCACCCAGGTGCCCCAGAGTTTTCCCAGTTTTTGGCTGACCTTGCTATAGCCTCTGGTTTCAAGGACATCTGGTTTTGAGGTCCAGGTACTCTCTAGCATATATCCTCCATTAACGGGTTTTGGCTAGTCTACCAGTGCTCTTAGAATTTCTCTGTCCCTTGAGAGACAGCTTTCTCAAGCAATCCTGGTATTCTCAAATTCTCTCCTAAAGCTAACTGGTTTCTCTGTGTGTGTGTGTGTGTGTGTGTGTTTAAATTACCATCACTATCATCAATACTTCCCTGTCTCCTATTTTCAGTTTTCAGCCTCTGAAAAGGTATGTAGGGCGGGTAAGAACACAGACCTATGGCTCTTCTCAGCACTGGACAGGATTTCTTCTTCTGGTAGCAGAAATTGCCTACGTGTGTGTGTATGTGCGCGCGCATGCGTGTGTTGTGTATAACATACATATACTCCCGAGTCCTTTTTTTTTAATATGCCGTTGCTTATAATGAAATTATGTACAGATTTTCAAATTTTGCTCTCAACACATACTAAGGAGCTTCTAGAATTTAAAACGTCCTTATTTCTCTCAGGAGATCCAGACTGTCACGAGTATTGCTCTGGAGAAAACAAGCTGCACCAGAACAAACCCCAACACATTTAAAGCTGTGCGCTAAGAGTATCAGACTTTGACCCAGCAATTCCACTTTTAAGAGTTGATGGTGTTGATAAATTCATGAGTGCAGAATGCTGTATTCTCAGGGTTATTCACTGCAGCATTATTTGTTAAAGCCTAAGATTAGGAACAGAACTGTCCAAACTGATATGGCTACTAAAGCTGATAACAAAAAATGAGGTACTTTTATATTTCCAGTTTGGAACTACAGCAAAGATATTATGTGAGAAAAGCAAGGTGTACAAGAACGTAAATTATATAGCATTTGGATACATAGAAGTGAACGACAGAGAAAAAGGGTGGCGATGTACTGGGGGGGAAAGAAGGGAAGAGAGATTTAAATAAAATTATATCCTCTTGTACCTTTTAAATTTTATTACTGTACATGTATTTCACATCAAGAAAATAATTTATTTAAAAAAAAAAAACAGCTGAAAAAGAAACCCTTGAGACTGCAGCTATTCTCCTGAAATAATGCATGCTAATGACTCCAGGGGTGGATGGGGAAGCCCGGAACAATAGGAACGAGGGAACACTTGAAACAAAAATATATCATTTTACTATTCCCAAAAGATTCCTCACATCACCATAGAAACTAGGCAAAGACTCATTCTGAAGCACTTCCATTCCATGAATTTACGGGACCGGAAGAAGGTGAACTGGAACAATGAGATTTCATGCTGCATGTCTCAGCAGGAGCCTGGTTTCCATCAAACACTCACAGGGTAAAAAGAGTCCACGGACTGGAAGGAAATACTCGCTACCTGCCTCACAGTCCCTGCTGGAGGGTCCCACATACTTCAAGGAAGTCAGCAATTTCCTGGGGCAATTCAGCTCTTCTAATAAGAAGATGAGGGGTGGGGGTATGCCCGGGGGGCTCAGTCATTAAATGTCTGCCTTTGGCTCAGGTCATGATCCCGCATCAGGCTCTTTGCTCAGCCGGAGGCCTGCTTCTCCCTCTCCCACTCCCCCTGTTTGTGTTCCCTCTCTCTCTGTCAAATAAATAAATAAAATCTTAAAAAAGAAAAGAAGAAGAAGAAGAAGAAAAAGAAGAAGAAGAAGAAGGGTGGAATAGGGTGATAAATGCTAGAAGAGAAACTGTTTCCTCACCGAAGGTGTTTTCCTTGCAGAAATGGAGCGTCCCTCGGTAGGCAGGACTCGGCAAAGATGTATCATGCATGATTCACCCATGTCCCCCCATCTTGGATTGGTTTGTGTACACACCAAAACCCTCTCCCTTTTTCTTGGCTGTGAAAAGTTATGTCCTGCAGCCCTTCTTAGCATTCTAAGTCTCAGGATAAATGAAAGCCACCGTGAAGGCAGAGTGAGCGCAAACATGGAAAAGGAGGAGAAAGCGAGAAAAGTAGCTTAAAATGATATTCTAGAAGACCAAAGATTTTGGCTGCTAGGAATTCGTTCTATTAGTCAATTTGAAATTTGACAATATCAATGAAAACCAAAAAAATAAATTAGATTTATTAACTTGAATCACCCAACCTGGAGGCAAAACAATCTAGTGGTTAAGATGCGGAAACCAAATTAAATAGGCCCAAATCTCCAGAGAATCATTTCATTTCACATGGAAAACCATGAAATTATAACTACTGTGTAGACGTTATCTCAGAGGAACTTCTCTCCCTAATAAAAAAAATAGCAACAATAATAATTCAACTGCAGATGAAATGAACAGAGCATCAAGGTCTACCAACCATTCTATGGTGCTTTAAATAGCAGCAAAACAGAACAAATTTTCTTCCCAACCATGTCTTATCTTATAAAAAACAGCATCTATTGGCTCAAGGGAAAAACAGTACATCAACACAAAAGTAGCCTGGCTGAAGTTGGCTGGGGCTTTATCTACAGGAGCCCATCAACCAACATAAGCCCACTTAATTCTACATAAACCCTTCCAAGCCTCCAACAGAGTATTATTTTCAAAAGGCAAGAAAACAGATCAATGCCATTTTCTCTCTAAAAAATAAAAAAATTATACACAATCAATGTTCTAAATATGTGCTCTCAAAAATACTAGACTCCAATGTAGAAAAGTCACAGAACAATAAAATTATTTCTTGAAAAATAATACCTAAGTATAAAATGGCAACTTCTAAATAGTTTTAAAATTCAAATATAAAAGTGAAACAGATTAAATCTGGGGATTAAATATCAAGCTTGAAGTCTGGATAAACTTCAATAGTTTACTTAAAAGATTTTACTATTAGAGACTTCATTCTGCCTATAAAACTATTATTAAGTTTGGGGCACCCAGGTGGCTCAGTCGGTTAAGTGTCTGCTTTCGGCTCAGGTCATGGTCCTGGGATTCTGGGATCGAGCCCCATGTTAGGTTCCCTGCTTGGCAGGGAGCCTGCTTGGCGGGGAGCCTCCTTTTCCCACTCCCCGCACCTTATCCTCTTTCTCACTCTTCTCTCACTCTCTCAAATAAATAAATTATTTTTAAAAAACTATTATTAAGTTTAATTCTGGGTAGGGTGATGGACATCAACAGATAAGCAAAGAATCTGAAAACAATACTTTATACCTACTTAAATTGAACATGTATTTTTGACACATTTGATATTGCTCATGAATGCCATTCAATAAATATTTAACAAGTATACGCTAGAGCAAGCTCTGGGAATGCAATAACGAGCAAAACAGATAGAGTCCCTGATCTTACGGAGAGCACAGTCTATAGAGAAAGACAATTACATGGGTAATAATGCTAGAGTGTGTTAGGGCTAAGACGGAAATACAAAGTGCTGTGGGAACACAAAGTACATAGAAAAGGGGGAGAAAGGGTAGCGAGTGGTTAAGGAATTTGAGAAATCCTTCCCCATTTAACATTTAAACCAAGATTTTAAGGATCACTAGGACTTATTCAAAAGGAAAAGGGAAGACACCTCCACATAAAGGAAACATTATTTCTAAGAGAGGAGGGAAGAATATAGTGCAATTATGAAACTAAAATAATTCATTTTTTAGGAGAACAAATAACATACTCCTTTCACTCATCAACTCCATTCATTAAATTAATATTTACTGAACTCTGATAATGTTAATTTATTTACAGCAATTCACAAAATAGAGGCCACCGCAGTGGCCCAGTCCATGTCATAAATCAAAATGTAAGTCAGCCTGCACTTACGGGGAAACACCTCACTGTCATGAAAACCTAGAGTACACCACTACAATCCTCCGACTCCGCTTTAGCTAGCTTTACCAAGCCCTAGAAAAGAGGGCCTGCTTGTCTCACAGGGAACTACGACCTCCGAGCCAGTCACGCCCTGTTTCTGAGTAGCCTCTTCTAACAATCCATAAAACTAGCTTTTACCTCAAATCCCTCCACAATAGTGTCCACTGCTTGTGAGGCATGGTACTCCTCCAATCCATGGACTATTTTCCTCTGAACAAAGGACATCAAACTTGTAAATGAATTGTTTTATTTTTGTCATTTGATGTCTCCCCTTATTTAGCAGCCCTGTTTAACAAGGGAGGTATCTTTATTTTTTTCAAATTATAAAGCCCAAATAAAAGGAATTTTTTCCTTCTAGATGGATACATCCAATGTGGGCTCTCTCTCAATGGTCTCTATCTCTCTTCCATGACATAGAATTCCTTTGAAGAACAACCAGAAAAGAAAAATTCTGTAAAATTGAATAAATTCCCTCTGACGGTTAACTGATTAACAACCTTAATTCCATCTGCTACCTTAATTCCCCTCTGTCATGTAACTTTACATACAGGAAGGTTCTGAGGATTAGGACATGGATATCTTCAGCAAGTCATTATTCTGCCTATCACAGCACACAACACAAATATTCAAGGTTACGGACTACACCCAGCATTGAGGAAGCTGCAATGATAGCCTCTTCCCTCCTGTGATTAGTATCTGCTAGGGTAGATAAGAAATTTGTACAAAATCACACTGTCAAGGAAAAAACTCATCCCAAAAGTACTTCAAGTAGGAACTGGATGAGAAATGAGAAAATGAGATAGAAATGAGAAAGAATATTTTTAGCTCAAAGGGAAGATGGCATATGAAGGTCTTAAAGCCCTGGTAGGATCTGTAACAGGAAGAGATAAGTATGGGGTGATATTTCAGGTGGGAGCTTTGTGTATCTAACTGGAAGGAAGATTAAAAAAAGAAGAAGAAGAAAGATGACACATTTAACAAGTCCCAGTGGGGGGAGTAAAGAACACTCAATGGGAAACAGTAGGAACTGAGAATTTCACAGAGAAAGTGGTCAAAAATTCAACTGTGGCAGAGATGAAGAAACACAAAGGGAAAAGGGCCACTGGGGTTTTAATTAATGTATCACTGGAGATCTTCAAATAAGCACCTGGTCAAGTGCTGGTGGCCGGAGCCAGACTGCAGCTCCTACAGAGTGGGCTGCCAGCAAATGTAATTTTTTTTTTTTTGATAAATCTACAGTTTTAAAAAGCAAAATATTTTTTAAAAAGAAATTTGAGAGGACAGAAAGATAAAAGGTTTGGTAGTCCCCTGTGTGCCAAAGGGAAGAAGTCAATGAAACTAAACAGATAAAGAAGAATTAGAATAAAATATCAGATAAGAGACTCAGGTTGCGGGGGCACCTGGGTGGCTCAGTGGGTTAAGCCTCTGCCTCCAGCTCAGGTCATGATCCCAGGGTCCTGGGATCGAGCCCCACATCGGGCTCTCTGCTCTGCAGGGAGCCTGCTTCCTCCTCTCTCTCTGCTTGCCTCTCTGCCTACTTGTGATCTCTGTCATATAAATAAAAAAAAAAAAAAATCTTAAAAAAAAAAAAAAAGACTCAGGTTGCAACTCTCAAGGCAACAGCTGAGGGTAAAGAGCTTTATGATAAAGTCACTGACAATATCGATTAAGAATCTATTCTAAAACTTTCGGGGAAATGATGAGGCAAGATTCAGCTAACCTTGTTCTATGAACAGACTACTGGGTTACGTCCCCTGAAAATACTGTGCCTTCATTCTTACCAGATTCAAATATGAAATTTCCTGGGAAATCCCACAAACAAAATCACACAGGTCCAAAATCAGAACTCCAACAGAAATCCTACAGTAGTAACTGTCACCCGTCAGAACGTAAGAAAATAAAAACTAAGTTTTTTCTCAAGGTTTTCCTGAGGGGTTCACTTTAGAAGAAATATATATTGTTTGAATTCTTCGGTTATGGGCTTCGAGAGTCTGTCCTAAATCGATGACAATAAAAACATGTGTTTGCAGAGCACTGGAACAACCTAATGATTTAAAGACACAAATTATTAAATGAGGATCACAGACTCTATAAAGTCACATCATTAAAATAACTGTCTCTCTTAGAAGATAGGCCAAAATAAGATTTCTTAAGAATTTCTGGCAGAATAAAGGAAAAAAAATGGAAAAAATTAATAACAATTTTCATTTTCTAGTAATTTTACTTAGTAAAATCAACTATTTTTTAATTATTACTTAAATTCAAATTAACATATAATGTATTGTTAGTTTCAGAGGTAGAGGTCAGTGATTCATCAGTCCTATATAACACCCAGTGCTCATAACATCACATGTCCTCCTTAATGTCCATCACCCAGTTACCCCAACCCCCCCACCTCCCTCCCTTCCAGCAACCCTCAGTTTGTTTCCTATGATTAATAATCTCTTACAGTTTGTCTCCCTCTCTGATTTTGTCTTGTTTTGTTTTTTTCTCTCTCCCCTATGATCTTCTGTTTTGTTTCTTAAATTCCACATGAGTGAGATCACATGATACTATCTTTCTCTGATGGACTTATTTTGCTTAGTTCAGCATAATACCCTCTAGTTCCATCTACATCTACATTGCAAATATCAAGATTTCATTCATTTTGATGGCTGAGTAGTATTCCTGTGTGTGTGTGTGTGTGTGTGTGTGTGTGTGTGTATACCACATCTTCTTTAGCCATTCAGCTATTGATGGACATCGAGGTTCTCTCCATAGTTTGGCTCTTGTGGACATTGCTGCTATAAACATTGAGGTACACATGCCCCTTTGGATCACTACATCTGTATCTTTGGGGTAAATACCGAGTAGTGCAATTGCTGGGGTGTAGGGTAGCTCTATGTGAAATCAACCCTAAACTATACTACCTATTAATAAGCATCCATAGAATATTAGAAAACATCATTAATCCCTGAATACTTATAAAATGTAGAGCACTACCCTTATGACAATCATCATTTCTAACTGTGATTAATTTGCTCATTTCATTAATCTCAATCAATTTTAATTTGGAATGTTTCGGCTATCTGAGGAACACCTCACACAATTGAAACCTCAACGCCAATAATAAAATTTCACAGAAACATAACAAACTATAACTTAAAAAAAATAAACAGCTCAATACTAAGCTCTAAGTACATGGAAAATGGACACAAGAGGGATTATGTAACTAAATTTGTGATTTCTGTATGCTTTCTTTACCCCAGTGAAATGAGGTAACACTATTTGCTTCTTATTGCTCTGTTAGGTTTTTAAAACATACTATGAAAGACTTTCATTTACATTAATTTCTACACATTGAGACTAATTTCTCATTGGCTCTTCTGAAGAACTTGACAACAGCAAGCCCTCTCGAGGGAAACACATTTCTGCCCAGCTATAAGACATTTCCCATCCTCACTTGTGCTTAATATTGGCCATGTAAAATATAAAAGATAAGTATTAGCCAATGAAATAAAAGTCAAGTGTCTAATGATAGTTAAATGGAAAATCATCTTTAAAAAGAAGGAAACTGCAGGGTGCCTGGGTGGCTCAGTCAGTTAAGCATCTGCCTTCAGCTCAGGTCGTGATCCCGGGGTCCTGGGATCAAGCCCTGCATTGGGGTCCCTGTCTCCTTCCCTTTCCCCCACTCATGCTCTCTGTCACTCTCTCTCTCTCTCAAATAAATAAATAAAATCTTTTAAAAATTAGAACTAAAAAAGAAACAGGGAGAATTCTTCCCTTCTTTCCCTCTTCCCTCTGTCTGGAATACAGACTTAATAAGGGCTGGAGTTTGGGCAGCCATCCTGAACCACAATGTAGAAGATGTGATGGCAAGAAGAGCACAGAGCAAGAATAAGCTTCACTTTTTTATACCCAATTACCTCCATGGCCTTGAATTGTCTATTTCCAGACTTTACTTCCATGAGAGAAAACTTCTACTTTCTTTAACCCACTGTAATTTATGGTATTTAGGCTTATGTAAGTGAACCTGAACCAAACTGATACAAGGTGCATATCCTAGCAAATCCACACCTGTCATATACTCTAAAATCTAGACTAGTGCTGTCCAAATTCTGTGATGATGGAAATATTCTGTATCTTTGCTGCCCAACCCAGAAGCCACTAGCCACTTCAAATGTTTAACATTTAAAACAATTTCATATTTTACTTAATTTCACTTTAATTTCAATTAATTTAAACTTAAAGAGTCACATGTGACTAGAAACTGTTGACTAGTAACTCAGAACTGTTACCATAGCTCTAGCCATCAAGGAGCATCAAAACTGTAATTGAGTTAATTTAAAATGATACAAAGTTCTTATTTATATATAACTATAAAGTAAACTTCTAAACATGGGTGCCTGGGTGGCTCAGTGGGTTAAGCTGCTGCCTTCGGCTCAGGTCATGATCTCAGGGTCCTAGGATCGAGTCCCACATCGGGCTCTCTGCTCGGCAGGGGGCCTGCTTCCCTTCCTCTCTCTCTGCCTGCTTCTCTACCTACTTGTAATCTCAGTCTGTCAAATAAATAAATAAAATCTTTAAAAAAAGAAGTAAACTTCTAAACATTATTTTTATTTCACAAGGTAAATGCCTTAAATTATGTTTTGCTAGAGTAATCTTATTAAATCTATCTTGAGTCATATATGTAGAAACCTAGAAAATATTAGGTGTGAAAATAAAAACAACTTGACAATAAGTCTGTAACAGTCTTTCCAGTTTAGTTCAAACAGCTATCCTGATTTTCTTCTTAGTTAGAAATCAACTGCTCTTAAAATAATGTGTCAGAGGGCACCTGGGTGGCTCAGTGGGTTAAGCCTCTGCCTTCGACTTGGGTCATGATCTCAGGGTCCTGGGATCGAGTCCCGCATCAGGCTCCCTGCTTCCTCCTCTCTTCTCTCTGCCTGCCTCTCTGCCTACTTGTGATCTCTTTCTGTCAAATAAATAAATAAAATCTTAAAAAAAATAATGTGTCAGAATTTAAATACCTTTTACATTTCTTGTTCATTCATATGTTTTCTTAACTCAAAGCAAAAATTTCACCCAAGTTTCAACAAAATTACTTCACAGCATGCAATGAAAATTTTAGTTTGTTTTAAAAACCAGTAGACGCTTTTCCTTCCCAATGCTAACCACCTTTGTGTTAAGAGGTATGACTACTGTAGATTGTAAACCACAGTTCTTAGCCTATTAATAAACCATGAAATTCACAATAGAAAGGCATCTCAAAAAGGTCACTCAGTTTATATCTCATCTCAGAGAGGATTATGTTGTATATTAATTACCCCCGGAGGTATTTGTCTATCTTCTCGTTTCTTTCAGGCAAAATTAATCTGTGTGATCTTAAAGTATTTCATATGATAAATATCCTTCTCACACAGCACTTATATACTAAGTCATGACAGTTTCAAAACTGTTTCTGCTCTAGACTTTGAAATTCTCAAAGGCAAGGGAGATCTCAGAGGGGTACTGTGGCACTGGAACAGAGCCATCCTGAAGCAGCACAAAAGGAATTTGCTCTGGAGAGCAGAAAAGCAGAAAAGGAGTAATGTAATCACAGCTCACTAATCCCACATTTCTGTTCAGGGCTAGCCTTGGTTACAATCTGCTTTAATTGAATTTATCCTATAATTCATTTTTGGGTACACCTCTGTTTGTTTAAAACTTTCTGAGTTGTAAGATCATATGCAAATCAGTGAATAAATTAGATAATAAATTTAACCGTATGATAGATTAATCCTAAATAAAGCTTTTAAATCACTTTGGTTAACATTATACAGTTTGCCGAACACAGTATTCTCCCTATTTCTGGAAAGATTATCTAATAACTGTAACCTCTGTACAACCCTGTTGTTTTAAATAATTTATATAGAGTCAATTAGGTATTACATAAATACCTCCCACATCCTTAAAAGAGAAAGAGACATGTGCAGGTGAAGAATCACTTTAAAAGTTGTGAAAAGATGTCACTTTTAAAAATTCACTTTGAATGACATACTTTTAGAATTTAACTGCTGTCAAACTAAAATGACAAATAACTCATTATGTTATCTGAATTCCTAATTTTTGTTTCAACTTGCAGACCAACTCTGTATTTTATGTAAGGCACCAGCTAGTCTGGGACTCGAGGCAAATATAATAGCAGGAGACACCAGACATGTTGGTGGAACCCGGAGAGAGTCAATATCCCAGTAAGAATGCCCAAGAGAAGCATTAATGCCAGCTTCCATTCACCATCATTTAATATACCCACTCACCTATTCCACCCAATTATTCAGTTAAGACCCCTTCGGGGTTAATTAGAAACTAAAAGAGATTGCAGCCTTCTCCACTGGTATACTGTAAAATATCATGTGCCTTTTGCCTGAGGCAATGGGACAGAACAGATAAACACACAAAGTTAATACGACTGCTTTCTCATTAACTAAATACTACATTGGCATCCAAAGCAATCACCTTTTACATGGGTTTTTCAATGTAACTTTGGCTTTAGAAACCTGCTGTTCCAGAAAGGACTGAATTTCCACAGCAATTCCAGACTTTAAAGTACTATTTCTCAAAGTTGCACTTAGTCCACCTGCACCAAAACCTGCAGAGTTCTGAAAAGTACAGATTCCTCAGCTCCCAAGCCACCAGCAACACCCCCTGCCCCAAAACAGACTCTGAGGAGGGGAGCCCAGCCACGTGTATTTTTAGCAGACATTCTCCCACATGATTTGGGGCCATGCTAAAATTTGAGAATCACTGCCTAAGAACAAGCTATTCCTAGAACACATGGTATATGTATTAAGAAGCATTAGACATACCAATATAACCCATATGTCCAAGATTTTGTCCCTACACAGAGCAGGGGCACCAACTGGCAGCTTGTTTGGAATGCAGAATCCCAGGCCCAACCCAGCCCTGTTGAGCCAAAACGTGCATTTTGACAAGATCCCCAAGTGATTCATATTTACATTAAAGCTTGAGTTGTACTGTTCTAGAGCAGTTATTCTTGGATGCAATCAGGAAACAGCAAAGTATATTAAGAATATTATGGTAAACACCTGAAATATGATTCATAGTAAAAGAGGCAAGCCAAGGCCCTGTTGAAATGCTGATGAAAAATTCTGAATATCTTTGAATTTTAAAACTTGAACGATAATACCATTTCCCATTCTCCTCCACCAAGCACTGTACTAATCACAGAAGACAGAAGTCATTCAAAATACAATTGAGAAAAAGACAAAAGCTAAAAAAGAGAGGTTTTATAAACAGCAATGGTTTGTTGAGTTGCTCTGGTCCCCAATTTAAGACTCACTGAAGATATAAAGAATAACCAAGACTTTATTCACTCCATTTTGCACATTCTAAAAGTTGTTTTCCCGTATGTGAGTGTACTTAAGGTTGGGATATAGTTTCCTATATAATAAAAAGACTTATTGCAAAAAATACAAAATAAAACGTTAAGAGACAGTCTTCCTTGAATCTTCTGTTTTTTATTTTCTTTTTTTAACAAAGTGGGGAACAAATCAGAGAGAGAGGACTATAGTCCACAAGAACACACCTGAAAACTAGAGAGGCAAAACAGGAGGTCATGAGCATATTACATATTAACACTATGCATTTTGGAAAAATATCATGCTGCCTTATAAATAATACTTTAGAAAGAAATGACAATTTATTTTCTTAATCACAGAAGCATACTAGATTAGTTGTAAAATTTATTGCTAGTTAATGACAGTATTACCACTCAACTATGGGAATACTATGTAGATATTCCGCTTATTTATAAAATATACTATGCAGGTTTGATATAAATACTTTTTTAAAAATCTCTTTGGAGACCTCATCTCTAAGCACCCATTTAAGCACTAACATCTCAGAGCACTTAATGGAAATTGTATTAATGTAGATACAATAACTTTTATTCATAATTAAGGAAATATTACTATCCTCTTGAATAAATATAATTTTGCTGTTATCATGCATTATGTCAAGGTTCCTGTTGTATATAATATTAACTTATTATTATACCAGCTTTCAATCTGAAATATGGATCACAGCTTATGGCAGAGGAAAAAAAGTGTTCCCACATGTCCAGTACCTCTCCAATTCAGTACTAAGTACTTAAGAACTGAGGGGTGCCTGGGTGGCTTAGTTAGTCAAAGCCTCTGCCTTTGGCTCAGGTCATGATCCCAGGGTCCTGGGATGGAGCCCCGCATCAGGCTTCCTGCTTGGCAGAGAGCCTGCTTCTCCCTCTCCCTCTGCCTGCCGCTCTGCCTACTTGTTCTCTCTATTTCTCTGTCAAATAAATAAATAAAATCCTAAAAAAACAAAAACAAACAAACAAAAAAAAACCTGAGTTTGAAAACAATGCTACAGAAGCAAATACCAGAAAATTATGTGAAATAGCTATCACTTATTTGTTGACTTTGAATCAACACTAAACTCAAAATTTACCCTGCTTGCTTTTCTATTTTTTTTACTAGAAATGAGTTAAGAAGTACAATGCTTACTACCTCTGCTCAGAAATCTTAAGCGTTAGATAATGGTGATTACTATATGTAAACATCAAAACAATGGCTACAACCAAGAAAATAATTCCAGGGTGCTTAGAAGAACAGTGGAGGTTATTTGCTTAAAAACAGCATGATTTTAGTTTGTAATGCTATATGTTCATTCATTTCAATAGTCTGGCTGCCATTCAAACACATAGATTAGCTGCAGAAGTTTGTGGAAAACGCCTACCCCGTAATAACTTTTGTACTTTATCTGGTAATCAAAATGATACTTTATTTATTATAAGGTGGCACAGGTCATACACATAGTATTTCTATCCAGTTCCATTACATTATCCAGTATTCCAGTTCTGCTCCTACGACTATGGTAACTCAAAGCAGAACCTGCCTCAGATCCAGGAAGGAGGGACACAGCCAGAGACTGTTTCAGAGAACTCTAGCTACCACAAATATCCCGTTAAAACTGCTGAAGAGCAGCGGATGCCTTCTGCCACTTGAATTTGGTGCTAAGACTGACACAGTATGACCTATGACCCTAAACATCTCTCACAAGCAACACTCTTCAAGCCCAGGGAAATGCTTTTCCACATCTCTTGCCCTTACCCCTCCAAATAAAGGTCAGAATGCCCTGAAGGCTTGTGGGCTGCTGCCGAAGACAGAGATAGATAACACTTTGGAGCTTCAGAAGGATTTGAGCAATGAAAGCACTTAGGTAAGAGAAAAGACAAATTAATTAACTTGTCAAATCCTTCCTCTCAGATATCATGGATGCAATAAATCCCCACTTAACTAAGTATCACTTCCCAAGAGTGCCAAGGTCCATTTTCTTGCTTCCCGTTTTAATTTGTGTTCCTGCAGGTACTCACAAATTAACATGGTATTTCCAAGAGTTGCACATAGGAGCTTAAGAGTATTTTACAATATTCAGGAATTCATAAATCTCTTGTGTTTTGTCTTTTACATCAGTGGATAACTCTGCACACATGAGAAGAAAAAGAACCTGAAAATAATTACAGTTCAAATAATTTTTTACATTTGTGTTAATTTGTATTTTTATAAAAATATATTCAAATTTTGAAGCAATACCTGAAATATTCAATTAGTCAGTAAAATATTCCAAAATGTATTATTAAAATCTTAGTAACAAAAATGATATAATTAAAATAAAACTAGGCATAGTCAACTAATTATTCGAGTACTTTGTAGTTTTAAAGTTAAACTCAGAATACTGAAGATTAGAAAATTGTTATAGGTGAGATCCATTCCTAGAGAGGAAACTGAAAGCTTTGTTTAAATATTTGTTTTATAAAGTATTACAAATGCATGAAAAAGTTAGAATTAATGCTGAGATTTCCAAGGTCACCCTACTAATCTTTGTTGGAGCCAAAGCCAGAATTCTAATCTCCTGACTTCCAGTCTAGTGCTCTTTTTATTTCAATTTCAGAAGATTTATAAAGTTCATCTTATATGGGATATTTAGATTTATCCTTGTAAATTTTTGACCTGTATATAATTCATACATAGCAGGAAGAAAATGGCTAAAGACTTGATCTGCCCGAAGTCCTTGCTTGGTATCCTTTCAAATTCAAAACCTCCAAAAGTAGACAGGATCATCATTTGCACCCTAATAGTCTGGCCTTAACTGTTCCATACCTAGCACTGCAAGCTTTCAAAAAATATATCATGCCCTTGGCATTTTAACAAAAAGAGGTGTTCAAAGCAAGCGTAAGTCCAAGATATTGTTGTTCACTACCTTAAAAACACAGTCACAATATCTGACAAGACATACAGTAATTGTGAAAGACATATGGGGGAGAAAAAGCATGATGGGAATCCTGAATAATGCAGCACCTTGCTATGTCAAGTGTCCTTACAGCACCTAAAAGTTTATCAGAAATGAAGAATATCTGGCATCATTTCAAACCCCCAAAATCTGAACCTACAGTTTAACAAGATCTCCACATGATCTCTATCCACATTAAACTTTAAACACCAATGGACTAGCAGGTTCATCACACCTGCTTATACACAACAAAAACTATCATTTAAAGAGTTAGCAATTATTACACATGTTGTACTCCTAGACACTAGGTGTAATTTCCTTTACTTATCACAATATGACAGATATTATTTTCTCTGTCTTATACATGATGCAATTAGGGGTCATAGAGGTTAAGTAACATGGTCATGGTGAAAAGCTAATAAGCAGTAGATCCCAAACACAATTCCTGTTATTTCATATTATACCTCGCCTCTTTATCCAGCAGCCTCAAGAAACAAGCAAATCTGTTACTTGTCAATGTCAGGAAGATTTTAAGAGGCACTAAGAAGGGAGTAAAGCAACAGCTTCTTGACATTTTCCGTGGGATTCTCTTTGATTAATCAGTGTGCTTCTATTATGCTGGTATTCATGGTGATGGGGGGAGATACAGAAGATTTTAAAAGAGTGACAATCTAGTTGAACAAACAGACCTCGCTCACATAAACAAACAGGAAGGCCAGTTAAAAATTAAAATATAAAAAAATTAAAGTATCAACTAATATAAAATGATACTTCATAAACCAAATTCATAATTTCCAAGAAAAGTATCAAATGCATTTATTTATTTTAATGTAACATGTATTAGCTACCTAAAATATGATAAGATGACCTTAGGCATTGAGGATCCATTTTTTTTTTTAAGATTTTATTTATTTATCTGACAGAGATCACAGTAGGCAGAGAGGCAGGCAGAGAGAGAGGAAGGGAAGCAGGCTCCCTGCTGAGCAGAGAGCCAGATGCGGGGCTTGATCCTAGGACCCTGGGATCATGACCTGAGCCAAAGGCAGTGGCTTTAACCCACGGAGCCACCCAGGCACCCCAGCACTGAGGATCTAAAATTAATTTAAGAAAATAAACCCCGAGGCTAGAGACAACAGAGAGAGAACACTACTGTTTAAGTATAAAACAAAAAGATAAGCATTACATGATCTGTGTACATGAAATGCCACGTGAGCAGTTAATTCCATCATGTCTCACAAAGAAAAAATGAGCTCAGAGAAGGTCTAGAAAAAGTTTAGTAACTCCTTTGAGAAATGGCAGATTTGGATTCCATGGACATTCTTTTTCTCCTGTATAAAACAAGGGAGTTAAGAGATCAGTAATCTCGGAAAACCTGTCATACTCTATGCATGAGCCTCAGGGGGATGAATGACTGCCTGACTGCAACCTGCTTCAGTTAGAGCACCTGAGCCGTAGGGGGGGGGGGGAGTGCGAGTGGTGGTGGGGTGGTGGGGGGGGGGTGTAAAGGAGATTTTTGTTGGCTTTAAGAGAAAGTTTGAAAACTAAAAATTCTATCATCATGCAATTATATATAACCAATTACGCTTGCCTCAAGGCATGTCTAGTTTGCCCGAAAACTCTATCAACTGCTAAGGCATCTGTGAGGTAAGAGCTCATTCCAAGAAAATAAAAGGCCATACGTGCTATAGAAAAAGAAACACTGTCAGGACATCTTGTCCTCTGGATGCCCTTGAGCCTACGCTGTTTCCACCTCCCAGTTCTAACTGGAATTTGCCCCAGAGCTCTGGACAGCAGATGCTCTGCCAAAACAAGAGAACAAGATGCTGCTTAAAAAATCTCTCTGAGGCATTTGGAGTATAAGACAGGAAAGATTTAAGATCTATGTAGCACATTCTAACAAATCTACGTTTTGGGGGGTGGGAAGAGCTGTGCCCCTGCAGGGCTCCCGAGAAAGCAACACGCACCTGCCAGAGGAGGAATTCTGCACACTAGCAGGGTTCACAGAGGTCCTGTGTTGTCAAGAGACAGTGCTCTCAGCACAAACATCAAATGGCAGTGACCTCCCAGGAGGCAGAGGTGAACATCATCAAACTATGGTGGCTGCAAAAGCACGAGAGCCAAAGCAGGAGAGAAAGAAGAGTAGATGGGACCAACTAGTTCTTGAGTATACAAGCAGTGGGGAGAACACCGGTAGGGAAGAGCCAGAAACATACCAAAAAACTATCTGAATACCACTGTAGCATGATTTTACCCGTTATGGTTCGGAAACACAATCTGGGGACTGGTAGATAATAGAGGGAATAGCATTATTGGAAATATAACGAGGAGACCTGACTGGCCAACTTTGCTTATTATACTTGATTTTATTAGAGGCAGTAAATTTTCTAGTATTATTTCTATCGCAGGGAGTTCAGTTCTCAGCACTATTTTGAAAATCATGAGAAATTACTTGTCTACAATTATCTGAAGATTGCATAGAGTGAAACAAACAACATGAATGGTGTTCTCCTGACTTCATGACAAAAATCAGAGATCAGGCCAAATCTTCTTTAATGTAGCTATTATCTATTTTTCTATCCCCATCATAATTCCTAATTAGACTTAAAACATTTTCATCACTTGTCTGAAATGGATCTTTGAGGGTTTTATGTTGAACATCAATAAACTAAATGCAAGAACTTTGACAAATATTTAAGACAAATTAATGTCACAGAAGTCAAATGCCAATCTCCATTTTTAATTCAACTAAATATTATTCTGGAAATGGTCCTGGATAACACTGTTCTTGATGTTGAGTTTTTCAACATCACCTAATGGGCTAGCTCATGGCTCATTTCCTATGAAGAAAGTTAGAAGTCCATTTAAATAGAGTGTAGATTTTCACAAATGCTGAACTGCTCAAATAGCTCTCTCGGAAATTAAATTAACACAGCCCATTTGATTTTCAACATGTTCACATTTTAGTCATGCCTATTTTTTAGCAACCAAGCAAAAACTCAATCTCATGGTAACTTAGAGAATCCTTCTAGAGACTAAATAAAAAATTTAAATGCTTTGTCTTAATAACATTCTGACCAGGGGTGAGGAAGGAAGGTAATAATATACCATATATGAAAAGGGGCTAATATTCCTACTATATAATTGAACTCTGAGCCAATTGATAAGGAACAATCTAAAGGAAATAGAAGCATACGGACATTTGGTAAACAGTTTTTTAACTGTAAATTTATTATAAAGTGACAATAACTCGGGACGCCTGGCTGGCTCAGTTGGTTGGACGACTGTCTTCGGCTCAGGTCATGATCCTGGAGTCCCGGGATCGAGTCCCGCATCGGGCTCCCAGCTCCATGGGGAGTCTGCTTCTCTCTCTGACCTTCTTCTCCTTGTTCATGCTCTCTCTCACTGTCTCTCTCTCAAGTAAATAAATAAAATCTTTTTAAAAAAAAAGTGACAATAACTCTTTGACTTGTCTAGGTATGTATTACTAATGGCATCGTAAAATTATTCTTACTACACAAGAGAATGTAACCTAAAATGCTGTACCACGATTTGACCTTAAAGGTGTGGCAACATTTCACTGCATTCAGAATTGTTTTCACTTCCCAACACTTGTGGAAAGTATCCTTATCTGAAGATAATGACTGGAATTTAAATTTGTTATGCATAAACTTTGTTAACAAAAAGAGTGGCATAGGTGTAATTTTCTCTTTCTTGTTTACAATATTCCTGTGCAGAAAAGAGTTAATATAACAAACCAGAGACTGCTATCCTTAGAAAGGCCTGCTCACTAGGTTGGCCATTTGCTGGCATCTGGGAACTTGGATTTGGGGAAGGTTCCCATCATTCGCTAACTGGTAAGTGTGGCCTACTGTACCCCAACTCTGTGTGCAATGTGGTTTATGTTGAACATCTACCTTCCTTCTGAAGGTCAACCATTTTGGCTAAACAAAGGTTGTCTATGTAACTCACACTTGATAAAAACCCTGGACTTCAAGGCTCAGGCAGGCTTTTCCAGCAAACAACATTTTCCAAGTGCTTTCGCAACTTGATACGGGAATACGGGAAGAATAAAGCTTGTCTGTTCAGCTCAACTGGGAGAGAACTCTTAGAGGCTTGTGCCTGGTTTCCTCCAAAACTTTGCCCCATGTGCCTTTTTTTCCTTTGGTACATTTGCTTTGTATTCCTTGTACTGTAATAAATCACGGCCACGAATATGACTATAGACTGAGTCCTGTGAGTCCTTTAAGCAAATTACTAAAACTGCAATGGTCTTGGGAACACTCAACGCAGTTAGTCCTGAAACACTTCTCCGCATTTTGGGAAAAGTGGACAAGTGTTCCATTTGAAGACTCATCACCTTTGCCTCCTGTATGTTGTTAGCCACCAGGTCCTGCAAACTCTTTTCTCATAATATCACTTTCCTTTCATTTCCATGGACCCATCTCTTTGATCTTTCAGTCACCACTCCCTTTGCCACCTCAAGCTCAGATTTTGACAATGGTCTTTTTCTCAGTCTGCTCTGGCTGCCATAACAAATTAGTACAGACTGGTGGCTAAAACAACAAAAACTTATTTCTCACAGTTCTGGAGGCTAGAAAGTCCAAGATCAAGCTGCTGGCCAATTCAGTTTCCAGTGAAAGCTCTCCCGGGCTTCAGACGGCTGACGCTGACGTCTTGCTGTGTCCTCACAAGATAAAGAAAGAGAACACTCTGGTATCTCCTTCTCTTCTTATAAGAGGATCAACCCTATCATATGAGGGCACCACCCTTATGACCTCATTTAACCTTCAGCACTGTCTCAGGAGCCTACCTCCAAATACAGTTACACTGAGTGTTAGAAATTCAACATATGAATGGTGGGGGTTCCCGGAGGTGGACCACAAACACCAGTCCATAATAATCTCCTATCTGGTCTTTACCTCCCGAAATAAATTCTGCAATCTGCAGCCAGATTAAGTTTCCTAGGAGACTGTAATCATTATGGGTCTCCATGGCTCAAAGTCTGCCAAGGAGAAGTCTCCAAAATCTATGGGTACAGAACAGTGCTTTAACCTGATTCCCACTGAGCCAATATCTAACACCTGAATGGGAGCTACTTCAGATAGAGATCAAGAAATCAGAGCAATTTATCTCAGCATCTAGTCTGATGTGGACATGTCTCTAAAAATATAATCGCCTAGTATCAAATTCTTTTTTTTTTTTTTTAAGATTTTATCTATTTATTTGACACAGAGAGAGAGAAAGAGAAAGCACAAGCAGGGTGGTGGCAGAGGGAGAAACAGGATCCCTGCTTAGCAGGGAGCCTGACTTGGGGCTCGATCCCCAGACCCCAGGACCAGGACCTGAGCAGAAGGCAAACACCCAACCAACTGAGCCACCCAGGTGCCCTGCCTAGTATCAAATTCTAATACCCACTTTTCTAAGATTTTGTCTTAAAATTTAGCAAAATTTCTAATATATAAAGAAATTTTCACTTCCCTAAATAAATTACTCCCTAACAGGTATCCTAGGTATTTGAAAGCAAGCTGAATATTTTTACCTTCCTTCCCTACTAGAGAAGGTGAATGTCATCTTAATATCACCTTTTGTCTCCAGGTTGAGTCACATCAGAGGCTTACAATACATTTTTTAATTGAGCTAAAAAGTATGTCAATTCTCCAAGACAACTAACATATCATTAATCACATTCCACTAAAAAGGAGTTCCAGCAAGAAGACAGGGAAGAGCTAATATAACTGAATTTAAACACACACAAAAAAACTACACAGAAATTTAAGAAATAGAAATTTAAAAACTAAATAGAAATTTCAAATCCTAGTAGATACTTCCCAAAGAAACCCCAGAAAGTGGCTAAAACGTCCTTGTATTGAATCAGTATCAAGACTTCAGGGTATTTTTCTCTAAATATCTGCTGTGTATAAGCCACCATACTAATTAGCTCAGGGAACACAAAAAAGCTTAATATACAATGTCAGCACTCTTAACTCTTGCCTAGGAAAATGAGACAAACGTATAGGCAAAATCCAGCTTTTGAGACTAATTAACTTGGCAACGGCACAATGCCAATGAAGTCACGGATTTAATCTGCTTATGTTAACTGGTGCACTCTGTCCTCTAAATGCTGCATTTTAATGAATACTGTTAGGCTGAAAATAAATAAATAAATAAATGCTGCATTTTAGAATGCCTCTGAATTCAAGGAGGGCCAGGCGTTACAACATGGATGTAAAACTAAAAAATTATCATTACTTCTAGCAAATTAGTTCAACATCACCATCTTTGTTTATTACCATGTAGTTTGCTGATACGAATAAGTTTAAACAGATTGTACATTTGTCAGTTTACTTTTTTTTTTTTTGAAACTGAGCTTTGATGCATTAGAAAGAAAGAGTGCCTTTCTTAAGCCCCGAAATTCAGAATCATTTTCTGGTTGATATTAGAGAGGTGAGAAGAAGTTGGAACAATATAGGAAATGGTACCTACCCTGTGAGATGGGGTGACACTGGGCCAGGACAGTTAGGTAGGTAGCTGCCAAATGCAGCAGTGGTCCTGGGCAACCAGTAAGAGAACGAAGGTGGGCCATGCCTGCAGAGAAGACCTGATCACCCATGAGAGTTATAATCTAACAGTATGGTTAGAAAACCTTTTAATTCTGACTCACACTGACCCAATCAGGGTCTTAAAACTGCTTCATTCGGGACTTAAAAGTGGGGCCAGAGAAATTTCAGTGAGGGACTCCTTCCGCAGAGCTTCCAAGAACCAGCCTCTCCCCAGGGCAGAGACACTTCCAGAAAAATTTAATACAATGATTCTCAATCTTCTGAGTGCAGAGAGAAATTATCTGCAGACCCTGTCAAAAACTCGGGTCCCAAGGGCACCTTGGTATCTCAGTCGGTTGAGCATCTAACTCTTGATTTCGTCTCAGGTCACGCTCTCAGAGTCCTGAATTGGAGCCTACTTGGAATTCTCTCTCTCTCCCTCTTCCTCTGCGCCAACCCCCCCACCTGCTCATGTGCGCGCGCGCTCTCTCTCTCTCTCTCTCTCTCAAAACCAAACAACTCAGATTCCAGAGACCCACATTCCAGGAATTCTGATTTAGTGGGTTCAAGATGGTTTCTAGGACTCGTCAATTCTAATAAGGACTGACAGTAATATGATGTAAATGGTCCAGACTATACAACTTAGAAATGCTGGATCAGTGACTCAGAAAAATTAATGCAGATCAGAGAAAAGACCTGATTTACTAGAAAGCAGTAAAGATAACTTTGCTAGAAAGATACAGGCAGCAACATGAAAACTTTCTCATATTTGGTAACCAAAATAATATCCCTCATCACCAATGTTTTCCTCTACAATTAAACAAACACACAAAGATTTTTTGAGCCTATTATCTAGGACAATAAATCAAAGCAGCACTTACCTGACATTCAGCAATTTAGGAGAAGCTGTTAAACAGTCCCAGCTGTATTTTTCTCATTTCAGATAAAAAGACATGAGCATAAACACACACAAGCATGTGTTTGGTACAGTTACCCCAAATAAGGGTGCTCTGTTCTTGGGTTTTGTGTAAAACGCTTTGCTAACAGAATCTAGAAATTTAGGAGGGAGAAAACACAAATTCCTAGAAGTATTCAAGCAAAGCCGCCAAATAGTTAGCAATGTAATCTACTCAAAAGCAAAAGCATCCCCCTCACTTTTAGTGTAACACTCATCTGTAGAGCTAAGATAGCCAGTGTTGCTACAAACTTACTATACACCTACCATGTGTGGCGTATTATTTTGGACGATAGGATTACAGTGGTGAATGTAATAAAGTCCCTGTCCCCCACGGAAGTTAAGTTCTAGAAGATTATTGGATTGATTATATATATATATATATATATATATATATATATATATATATGTCAATGTCTGTTCTTTCTTGTCTTTTTAAATTTTTTCTTTAGATTCTTTAGAATAATAATGTCCAATATTAGCCTAAAGAATTAACCACTCCTTGAAATTCACTGATAAATTAACAGATATTTATATAAAAATGTCTGTTGTTAAAATTTCACATTTCTTTAAAAAAGAACTAGATAATGACAATGTTTTATGTCATGACACTGCAAGATTAAAAATCAGTATAGAATATGAATCCATCACTTACCAAGATCAAACAGGATGAATCCTTACTTTAAAAAAAAACACACACTTTAAATATGTGCCATTTGTCAATTATACTTCAATAAAGTTGGAAAAATTATAAAATTAGAATATTAGATAACAAGGAGTATTTCTACTTGCACTTCAATATTATAAGGTAATTTTTCTGTAAATATGGCTGAGAGAAACGTGAAATAAACTATTACTACAAGTTTTGATAAACCACACACATGCAGAATTATTTAACACAAAATCAGCCTATCTGCACTTATTTGTGTGTAAAAGTCTCTTCCAGAACTTTAGCATAAGTCATTAGGAACCTGCTATGATAATTAACGTTATGCCCTTCATAGTATCTCTCATGTACGGAAAAAGAATTCTAAAATTTCTATTAACTTATCCTTTTTCACATATAACAAGTTTGTGTAACCATTAGATTATAAAACACAAAGAAACTTCTAAAATACAATGTATTATAGAGAAGTATAATAAAGATAAAAATTGATCTTAAATCACAAAGTATTTCAGATACAAAAATACTAAAATAACCTCCTTACAATACATCCCACATATGACTTTTATATGGCTAGAAAACAGAACTCATGACCAAAAAGGTCTCTTCGACCTTAAGATTCTATGATTTTATAATACTGCTATAATGATCAAATTTTCCTATGTAGGGGGGATGTGCCAATTTTAGTTATGACCTCCTCAATTCTCTTGACTTCATAAATCTCCTCTATACCGATCCTTTACTGGTTTCCCAATGCCTAGTGAAAGAAGAGTGGGTCAGTCTGATATACATGTCCATATAATATTAATTGCCAAAGAGCAGGAGAACAAGGGTCTGAAGCATATATTGGACTGGAAGGGACATGGTTTTGGTATCAGACAAAACTGGATTCAACTTCTAGAGATGCCACCACTTAGTGGATGTGAGATGAAGTAGGGATTTGAATTCTGATGCTCAGTTCCCTCAACTGTGAAATGAAGTTACTAAAAGGGATAAATAAAATAATACACATGAAGACATTTTCATGGTGCTTATGATACAGTACTTGTGTTATGTCATCTCTCTTCCCCCACTAGACAATTTTATTCTCTGTGCTACCAGAGACCCAAGGACCATGACTAAGTGAATGAACCAGCCTGGCAATACTTTCAGCATCCCATGCCCAGGTCTCATTTTTGACTAGGCTCCAAGATAAACCAAGTAGCTATTATAAGTGCAGTATTAGTATCTACTCCTTGAGGAACTGTAAACCACCAAGAAGAGAATAAATGACTAGAGAGAAGACAAAGTTTAAGCTTTCAAAGAAAGTATGAATTCCAGAGATGGTAAGGTTGATGCTTCACCTAGTAAAATTCTAGACAAATGGCTTAAAATACTTAAAAAACAAAGGTGTTCCACACTGCCCATCCCTAAGAAGAAATGGTAAAAATCGGGCTATGTGTATATTTGTTTATGTGCACATGCACTTAAAGGAGTTAAGATCAAGAAAGTCCAAGATAGAATATATTTAATTTCTTCAGGACTATCAAGAATGACTCCAGCTGAAGAGGCCAATATTTATCAGAATCTTCTATATGCCAGGCACTATGACAGGTGATTTATATTCATTATCTCACATAACCCCAGGAAGCAGGTACAATCATTAGGAAACCAAGGGTCAAAGAGGTTAGGTAACATGCCAGTATTGCACAGAGAACAAGAGACAGGAGAAACAATTAAAATCCAAATAGAAATGAAACAAGATGGGATCAGGAGGGAGAGGGTGGTTGGGTTACGGACCCTGGGGAGAGTATATGCTATGGTGAGTGCTGTGAAATGTGTAAGCCTGATGATTCCCAGACCTGTACCCCTGGGGAAAATAACAAATTATATGTTAATAAAAATAATTTTTAAAAATCCTAATCAGTTCCGGGGCTCCTGGGTGGCTCAGTGGGTTAAGCCTCTGCCTTCAGCTCAGGTCATGATCCCGGGGTCCTGGGATCAAGCCCCACATTGGGGTTAGTCTCTTAGTCTCTTCTTGGCAGAGAGCCTGCTTCCCTTCCTCTCTCGCTGCCTTCCTCTCTCTCTGCCTGCCTCTTGGCCTACCTGTGATCTCTCTCTGTCCAAAAAAAAAAAAAACAAAAAGAAACTTTAAAAAAAAAATCCCAATCAGTTCCTAATCTGGAATGCGGGTTGAACAACAATGCTTCAATTTCTTTAGGAAACATCTCATGAAATGATCTGAAATGATTGAAAATAAGAGGGGAGAAAACAAAACTAGATATTAACACTAGATAAAATGTGAACCAGATATTAAGTAGTGCTAGAGACAGATATACAGCCATATTCAAAATGTGCTAACATTAAATAAAGCAAAATCCATTGGAAGGAGCGTTTTGCCAAGTTCTGTTCCTAGAACTCTTCTGTTTAAGTCTATATTGTTGACTTGAAAGACAACAGAGAGGGTAAGCTTTCAAATCTGTAACATGATTCAAAAAGATCACAAAAAACTAGAAGGAAGGGCTCCTAAGTGAGATTGAATTTTATAGGGATGACTGTAAAACCCTGCAATAAGGTTCAAGAAATTGATTTTCCAAGTACAGAACAGAAAAGATCTGGTTGAAAAATAGTTCAAATACAACAGATTTGAAAAAGTTCACTACAAAACGAGGGTAACACTGACGTTCAAACAGATAAGCCTATCTGAGACCGCCCTAATGGAAGCACGTTGTCAAAATTCAGCAACTACTAGTCTCATTGTACTATGAAAGTTCATACTAAGCCAGAGAATACTGTGTTTAAGTCCAACAACTACCCTAAAGGTATAAATTTTTGTGTTTTCCTTTTTAATAGTGGCCTTATTGGTATCATAGTCCAAACAGCTTCATCTCAACCATAATTAAGAAGCCTCTACCTTCCTATGTACAGAGAGGACATTAACAGGTCAGAATTCCATCATTTTAGGGATCTGAAAGTGGCAAAGCTCAAGCATATTGTTGTAGTGGGCCAACCAAGATGATGGAACATTTGAAACCAAGATGATTGGGACATTTACCAAAGTAAATGGAGAAAGTAGCCTCCCATCCCCATGCCCTCTCTATCCTATAACCATTGAATTTTCTTCATGGCATTTATTAAAGTCCAAAATCATCTTGTTTTTTACTTGTCAGTGTTTTAATTTGAAATACTTTTTGTTTATCTCTATTTTGACATAAGCCTTATGACTTAAACCATTCATGTTTACTGCCATATTCCAAGTATTTCAAAGAGTGACATGTACCTAAGAGGTGCCCATAAATATTTACTGAAAGAACCAAGTGGGCAAGTGTGGGGAAATAAAGATGCTTAATCTGGGAAGAGAAGGAAGATATAAAAGCAATTTTCATATATCAGAAGAGTCATGACAAAAAGGGAGATGAAGGCGCCTGGGTGGCTCAGTGGGTTAAGCCGCTGCCTTCGGCTAGGGTCATGATCTCAGGGTCCTGGGATCGAGTCCCACATCGGGCTCTCTGCTCAGCAGGGAGCCTGCTTCCTCCTCTCTCTCTCTCTGCCTGCCTCTCTGCCTACTTGTGATCTCTCTCTGTCAAATAAATAAATAAAATCTTTAAAAAAAAAAAAGGGAAATGAATTTATTTCTGTTTTTCTCCTAAAAGATGACATAGGATCAAAATGGTAGACATTTTCACAAAGAAGAACTGGATTCACAATTAGGAAGCATCTTTTTTTTTTTTTTAAGATTATTTATTTATTTATTTGAGAGAGAGAGAGAGAGAGCGCTAGCATGAGAGGGGAGAGGGTCAAAGGGAGAAGCAGACTCTCCAAGGAGCTGGGAGCCCGATGTGGGACTTGATCCTGGGACTCCAGGATTATGACCTGAGCCAAAGACAGTTGCTTAACCAACTGAGCCACCCAGGCGCCCTAGAAAGCATCTTTTAAGTCACAGAGCTGTGTAACAATTGAAGAGGACACCTTATTAGTTATGAAAGGATTCTTAGGGGTAAAGGCTGTGTCCATAAGTTATCAGTTAACCTAAAACTCCCATGACTCAAAGTACATTAAGAATGTAATAAAACTAGAGGTGCCCAGCTGGCTCAGTTTGAAGAGCAAGCAACACTTGATCTCAAGGTTGTAAGTTCAAGCCCCATGATGGGTATACAGATTATTTAAATAAATACATAATTTTTAAAAAAGAATATGGAGCGCCTGGGTGGCTCAGTGGATTAATCCTCTGCCTTCGGCTCAGGTCATGGTCCCAGGGTCCTGGGATCGAGCCCCGCATCGGGCTCTCTGCTGAGCAGGGAGCCTGCTTCCCCCTCTCTCTCTCTCTGCCTGCCTCTCTGCCTGCTTGTGATCTCTGTCTGTTAAATAAATTAAAAAAAAAAAAAAAAGAATATGCTAAAACTAGAGGCGCCTGGGTGGCGCAGTGGGTTAAAGCCTCTGCCTTCAGCTCAGGTTGTGATCTCAGGATCCTGGGATCGAGCCCCGTGTCGGGCTCTCTGCTTGGTGGGAAGCCTGCTTCTCCCTCTCTCTCTGCCTGCCTCTCTGCCTCCCTGTGATCTCTCTCTGTCAAATAAATAAATAAAGTCTTAAAAAAAAAAGAATATGATAAAACTATACATGAAGACCAAAACAAGTGATCAAAGTCATTACTCAGAAAAGGTATCTTAAAAGGCAGTAGAGAGAATCAGTACCCAAAAAAAAAAGAAGAAAGAAAGGAAAAAGAAAAAGGAATAAAAGAATCAGTATAAATTTGATTTTGAATGAAATGAAATGGGAAGAGAAGGAGAAAAAAAAAGCTCTGGTACTCTTTAAAAATATAACTTTTAAAAAACATAATTTTTTTAAAATGAGCATAAGTGACTCTTAATCTCACAAAACAAACTGAGGGTTGCTGGGGGGAGGGGGTTTGGGAGAAGGGGGTGGGATTATGGACATTGGGGAGGGTATGTGCTTTGGTGAGTGCTGTGAAGTGTGTAAACCTGGTGATTCACAGACCTGTACCCCTGGGGATAAAAATATATGTTTATAAAAAATAAAAAATTAAAAAAAAAATGAGCATTAATTAAATATAGAGACTGGCAAGCTGGAAATCTAGGATGACATTGGTACCAGTGAAATTAATAAGAACACAAACAGAAATGGTCAGTTGAAGTTGGCAATAATGAATTCCTCATGCAACTCTTTGGGTCTCAATTTTTATGAGAAATCCAGAATAGGAAGGCTAGATACATGTGACTGAAGAACAGGTTCAAGGCCAGATTTAGGGGGCTCCATTTCAGATCATTAGTAAAAGGATGATAGTTCAATCCCTGAAAATGTATGAGCTTTCTGTGGAAATATTCAAAAAGAACAATAAATGAGGGATGGGGAAAGCATGAAAAAATTGTATCTCCGTAAGGATCATTTTTAAACGTCAACCAATCATTCATTTGTCCTTGGGCAGAATTGTACTTAAATAAAAACTCCAAAGGTCATTATCTTTCTTCTTAAAAATCTCCACTGAAAGGCATTATTAAAAATCCCCTGCAAAATATATTCCATATGTTAAAGATATATGTATTAAAATCTTTCTGTATTTAAAATGTAGTTTCAGGGGTGGCTCAGTGGGTTAAAGCGTCTGCCTTCAGCTCAGGTCATGATCCCAGTGTCCTGGGATCAAGCCCTGCATTGGGCTCTCTGCTCAGCAGGGAGCCTGTTTCATCCTCTCTCTCTGTCTGCTTCTCTGTGATCTCCATCTGTCAAATAAATAAATAAATAAAATCTTTAAAAAAAAATGTAGTTTCAGAATGAAAATGATAAAATTTCTTATAGTAAATTGTATCAAATAATCAAATATTAATTTGATTTGCTAAGTGGATAAGCAGAAGGACTTACAGTTTTTTCTTGGCCTTTTAAAAATGAATAATTCAACATATAGTATAAGTTTAGGAAAAAACATATATTTTAGAAAAGTCCAAAATACCTATTTGTATTATACCAAATCAAGCACTTCTCACACAGTGAAAAAAGTTTTTTTTCCCTAATCTTCTAAAATAAATAGTATCTTTCTGCATCAACTTAAATAGGACATCATAAGTCATGAAATTTAAATTATGAAGATTTAGTTGTTTCTTTTCCAAACTATGATTTATTGTTATTGCTATTACGAACTCTCTTCTCAACCTTATACAATCATAAACAATGTCAAAATAAATATAAAAATTAGAGGAAAATTAAATTCTATAAGTTGTAGAGCACCTCTATAATTTAGATATTTAGAAGTCTGAAATCTGAAAAATCAGTAAATATTTCACAATTAGTAATCAAGAGGAAAAAGGAGAGACAAATATTAAATATTCTTATCAAATCATATAACTGAAACTGTTGTTTAGAATAAATCAACGTAAGTGGTAAAGTATTTCAGATGGAAGTTCTACTGCTATAAAAATAACAAGTCTAACCTTATTAGAAAGTCCTAAGCTCAAAGTTATTTCTATGAACATGAAAAAAACCAAATGACTACCCCTGGTATACACTCTAAGAAACTGTATCCCACCAAGACCCTAAAAAACTTACACTAGAGACGGACGCCTGGGTGGCTCAATGGGTTGAGCCTCTGCCTTTGGCTCAGGTCATGATCTCAGGGTCCTGGGATCAAGTCCCCCATCGGGCTCTCTGCTCGGCAGGGAGCCTGCTTCCCCTCTATCTCTGCCCGTCTCTCTGCCTGCTTGTGATCGCTCTCTGTCACATAAATAAATAAAAATCTTTAAAAAATGGAAAAAAAAACTTACACTAGACATATATTCTAGCAAATGACAACATAACATAATATATAGAGAGGAGTTAATACAGCAGGCCTGCGACCGTTGCTCATTCATGGAACAGCCTCCTTGCAAGGCTGGCCCTTGGTTGGCTTCTGGGAACATCGCTGGCAAGTTTCCTGCCCTGATATAAAACTTTCCCCAAATGACCATGCCTGGTCTGTTTGTGCAAACAATATGGTTTATGCTAAATATCACCCTTCCTTCTGGAAGTCTGAAATTTGGGTTGGCACAGGCAGAGGGTGCCTACATGACCAGTCTCCAATAAAATCCTAGAGCGCTGAATCTCTAATGAGCCTCACTGGTACTCGGTAATTTGTGCATGTTGTCACAGCTCACTGGAGGAATGAAGTGTGTGGCTATGACTCCACTGGGAGAAGACTCCTAAATCTGTCTGGTTCCCTCTGCTAGTTTTACTTTGTATCCTTCTGCTGTAATAAATCTTAGCCACAAGACAACCATATGCTAAATCTTAGGAGTCCAACAAATCACCAAACCTGGGAGTCCGGGGACCCATGACCAATATAGTTTGAGATTGTTTGATTTTTTAAAATGTTAATTATCTGGAGTTACATGTTAAAAATATTCGTCATATTTGTAAATGGCAAAAGTTTAATGAATACATTGGAAGATACAGAGAAGTTTTTAAAAGGTTGGAACAACTGAGCCAACTCAAACAGGATTAAAGGAGATAAAGATAAAATTGTGCTCAAAAAACCCCACAAACTATTGTACATGTAGGAAGAAGGAACACACAATTAAACAGGTGCAAAAAAGACTTAAGGGTTTATTGAAAATAAACTCAATATGTTAAGTGATAATTTATAACTACCAAAAGTACCTAATTTATTTCTGTGCTGAATAAATTGCAGTATGTTATATAAATGAAGGAAGAATGATAACCTCATTCTCTTTTGCTAATGGCTACATACATACAGAACATTATATTCAGCTCTGAGCACCATTTAAAGAAGGATATATTAGAGCACATTCAGGGAAAAGCTGGTGATGAGCTTCAAAACAGTATTTTACGAGTAATGAATGGTTCAAGAGTAAGCGAAGACTTTTCTAAGAAACAACGGTTCTACTAATGGATACAGAAAGTTCTTGGGCAAACTAGAAATTTTCATTTTCTTTTTTAAAAAAAAATATTTATTTATTTGAGAGAGAGAGCGTGTGCATGCACAGGAGCACAAGGTCGGGGGGAGGGGCAAAGGGCGAGGGAGAAGCAGACTCCCCACTCCAAGGGAGTTCAACCCTGGGTTTTTATCCCAGGACCCTGGGATTATGACCTGAGCCGAAGGCAGATGCTTAACTGAATGAGCCACCCGGGTGCCCCTAATTCTTTCCCTAATCATGGTGGAAAGAAATCAGAAAGATATTCATTTCAGCTGAATATAAATAAAAACTACCCCAAATCCAAAGCTACCTCAAAGTACATTTACCCTTTTTAAAAACACACATTCAAAGCCTATACATGTACTGAATGCAGACTGCAGAAGGAAGAATTAAATTAGAATGGATACCTATCTTAAATGATACCTGTATTAAATAATCTTTCAACTCTTATAGTATACTCTTTTCCATACTGCCCCATTTACACTCTACTAAAAAGGCAGAGGGGAAAAAGATTCTGAAATAATCTTCAGTCTAACCACACCATCAACTGAGTTGGGTGGGGAAACGGGGAGAGACCCAAATCTGGACAATTTCACTCAATTCCACTCCCAATACATGACTTACTGTATAGAGAGTACACTCAGCTCAACAAATAATCACTGTATACAAAACACTCTTAAGAAATAGATAGAAAAGACACAATGAGGAGAAAAGACTTAGAAGCACCCCCTGCCCCTTAGACATCCACCCCAGGTACGACTTCTCCAAAGTGGTAAAGCCACTCAACTGCTTACCACAGTTTAGGTCATCATTGTGGGAACTGTACCCAGGTTTTGAAGGGAAATCCTCAGTATCAAATCTAGGCCTGGGGTTCTCAGCCCTTAAGAGCTGAAGTCTTGATGTCCACGTGCATTCCAAGGACACTGGGTTCGAAAGTCTCCAATTACAAAAAGATCTCCCCTACAATGAAAGGCCAGTAGGGTTCTTACTGCTAGAGAATGAAGGGTACAATGGCAAAAATGTTCTAAATCTTTCTCAAACTCCACTATAGAAGTGGTCGTGTAGCACACACAGCATACAAAGAAACAGGGAATGCTGAAAATAGCACCAACAATGGGAGAACAGCATTGACAGAATTCAGTGTTTTATCTTCACAAAGCAGAAGCATAAAGTAAATGGTAAGCTAATAAAAGTGAGATGATTTGAGCTCAAAAATTTTAAAATAAAGAGCTTGGGCACATTGGTTTAAATGTAGCAGAGCAGACCCATCCTAGTTCCTTTTTTGGTTTTTTTAAGTGGGGAAGAAAAATACCATAAAAAAACCACATTAACAAAGCAACCTCTAATAGGGGCTAGGAGGCAATAAAGTGAAAAATTAATTACCTTAATTTACTGGTTAACATAGAACTGCTGCTGGCAAGTTTGTAGTGAAACAACCTAGTTTGATAGTTACTGGTGTGAAGGAAAACTGGCTCACTCCCTTTGAAAAGCAACTGGCAATATATGCAAATAATCTTAAAATATCTTCACACAGTTTGACTCAGTATTTCTCTTTCTTAAAAACTGTAGGAAAATAATACTAAATACAGACAAAGTTTCATTTATAAAGATGCTTATAAAGAGTATGCAGTAACATGGAATAACACTTAAGATATAAATAAATAAATGCATTTAAAAATCCTTTACATAGAGCTACATATGGGCAGCTCAGTCACTTAAGAGGCCGACCCTTGACTTTAGCTCAGGTAATGATCTCAAAGCCTCGGGATCCAGTCCTGCATCGGGTTCCATGCTCAGTCGGGAGTCTGTCTGTCCCTCTCACTCTGCTCCTCCCCCCACTCTCCTTTCCTTTCTAAAATAAATAAATAAATAAATAAATAAATAAATAAATAAAATCTTTAACACACACACACACACACACACACACAATTTTTTTTTTTAAAAAGAGTCCTAATCCATACTGGAAAAAAATGGAATGAAAAAAATGAAAAGTTATTCTAATTATATACAGATAATAGAGTTATGGGTGATTTGTTCTCTTTTCTGTCCTTTTATATATTCCCTATATTTCCTTAGAAGATGACTTTAAAAATTAAAAATAAAAGCCCCTAAAATAAACCTTGATTGAGGATGAAAAGGGGAAATCAGTTACGTAAAAAGGATGAGAATTAAGAGAGGCAAACTTAGAGATAAGTTTATAGTGATTTGCTAAAACTCCTGCATTTATAGAGCTGTCTGATATTAAAAGGTGCTTATTATGAAAAGCAAGTTGCTAAATATGTGCAGAAGTACAGACAATATCCTAACACCTAAATTAGTTCTGTAAGAAATCCTCGAGTTCTTCTCTCAGCACCCTGCAGTCCATTGACTCTTCTGAAACAGGCAAGACGACCTCAGGATCCTCTGGAGAGCTTTCACTTAAAATCAAGCTAATGGAAATCTAACAATTTGTTGCTGTTTATTATTCAGCTTTATGTTATCTTATTCATTTAACAATTTATTTCTTTTTAATTCCACTATAATTAACACACAGTGCTGTTAGTTCCACACCATACAGTGATTCAAAAATTCTCTACATTATTCAGTGAGTGCTCATCACACACTAAGTGTGCTCTTTCTCCCCGTTGCCTTTCACCCATCCCCCCATCCACCTACTTTCTGGTAACCACCAGTCTGTTCTCTGGATTTTTAAGTGTATGGTGTTTTGTGCGCCTGGGTGGCTCAGTAGGTTAAGCCACTGCCTTTGGCTCAGGTCATGATCCCAGAGTCCCGGAACTGAGTACTGCATTGGGCTCCAGGGTCTTTGGGGAGTCTGCTTCTCCCTCTGACCTTCTCCCCTCTCATGCTCTCTCACTCTCTCTCTCTCTCTCAAATAAATAAAGCCTTTTTTTAAAAAAGTCCTTTTTTTTGTTTGCCTTTTTTCTTTATTCATTTGGGTTTTTTTTAGTTTTTTTTTTTTTATTAAGCTTTAATTTTAATTTCAGTATACTTAACATACAGTCTTCTTTTTTTTTTTTAAGATTTATTTATTTATTTTGGAGAGACAGAGAGAGAAGGAGAAAGCATGTGCAAGCTGGGGCGGAAGGGCAGAGGAGGAGAGAAACCCACGCAGACTCCATACTGAGCATGAGCTCAACCCCAAACCCTGAGATCACAAATTGAGCCAAAACCAAGAATCAGACACTCAACCAACTGTGTCACCCAGGTGCCCAACATACAGTCTTATATTAGTTTTAGGTGTACAATATAGAGACTCAACAATTCTGTACACTACTCAGTGCTCATCATGATTATGTGTACTCTTTAATCCCTACCACCAACTTCCCTTGTAACCATCAGTTTCTTCTCTATAGTTAAGAGTCTGTTTCTTGGTTTGCCTTTTTTTTTCTTTGTTTTTTTCCTAAGTTCCACATGAGTGAAATCATATAGTAACTATCTTTCTCTGACTTATTTCATTTAGCATTACACCTTCTAGATCCATCCAAGTTATTGCCAATGGCAAGAGTTCATTCTTTTTTATGGCTGAGTAATATTCCTACTCATTTTTGACAGAAAATATATGACAAATAAATTACTGAGGTGTTCAGCTAGACTATATAGGTTCAAATAACGGCTCTCCTACCTCAGTGACTTGGAACAGTAGCTGACACGTATGAAGCATATCTAAGTGTTTGCTTTTTATCATAATGAGCCAAAGTATATCTTTGACATAAATGTCAAGATCATTCATTCATTTTCTAGCCCATCTGACTAAATTTGAGAAAAGCTAAAATTTTCTGATAGATTGTTTAAAACACCATTAGCTGGATCTAGCATTTTACCTACATGTTAGAAATCTTCCTGATGTCTGGATGAATCGGGTTAAAACTAGCAATCATCCTTATGAGGTCCTTAGTAATTATAAAAGTACAACATTCTATTACTATGTGGTACCATACAGAAAGAATTTATAGGGGCACCTGGGTGGCTCAGTCATTAAGCATCTGCCTTCGGCTCAGGTCATGATTCCAGCGTCCTGGAATCGAGCCCCACATCAGGCTCCCTGCTCAGTGGGAAGATTGCCAATCCCTCTCCCACTCTCCCCCTGCTTGTACTCCCTTCTCTCACTGTCTCTCACTGTCAAATGAACAGGTAAAATCTTAATAAAAAAAAAAAAAAGGTATTTATAATGTCTTATACTAAAGGTCAAGAAATTTTTTCCTGGAAGAGTCAGATAGTAAATATTTTAGGTTTTGTAAGACATAAAATCTGTCACAGTAACTCAACCCAGCCATTGTGGTACAAAACCAGTCACAGACAATATATAAACGAATGGGCACAGTTATGTTTCAAGAAAACTTTATTAACATTAGTAGGCAGTGGGCTTTAATTTGTCAACTCCTGTCTTAGACTACAGTTATCTATATGTAGTCCATATATTTCCTAATAGTCTACATGTTCTTGGAGAAGCGAAAATCTGTTTTACTTGTGAATCTCATGATCTTGCATAGAATTTAGTATAGTCCCTCATATACAGTACCAACCTAATAAGTAAAGAACCAAAAAATATCAGGTTCACATCATATGATTACCTTGATTGATAGACAAGTCAAAACCCACCTGTCATAAAAACAGCGCTATATCATAAAGACAAATTCATCTATAACCAGGTGACAAATATTAGAAATAAAAAAAACAACAAATCTAAGTAGTGGTCTAGGATGACAGAATGTGTCCCATATGCAATCCCTCAAGCTATATCTACTCATGTTAATGTTTCTGTCCTAGTCTCAAAGCTTATACTTTACTCCTAATTATTTACTCTAATAAGATTTAAACCATATAAAAAAACATTTTCTTTGTAATATACTGCATCTTGAAGTTTCCCCACAATGTTTTTGTATTATATTGAATATTGAACATTGCCTTTCCTTTCACTTTAATAACTTCTCAAATACCCCAAGCTATCCTCTAAGGCTTCAGAATCTAAACATGTAGCCAAATATTTATGTCAGTTCATTTTTTTAAATGCACTGGTCCCTTTAATTCTTCAATCTATTGTACTGTTCCTAAGACTTTTCTGCAAACTCTCCCTCAAATCCTGGAAATTAGATGATCTACCCTCTTGCTTCCTTCCCACAATTCAATGTTATTCTTTGGATCTAAAAGCATCCAGGAGTATTATAAACCATAATTTATATTCTGCACATAAAACACAATAAATACTTATTGCCTTAATTTGTTGATATGGAATGTGAATTAAGATTTCAATAATTTGTATTATGTAATGACTCAGCTTGTAAGCCATTTTAATTAGTACTATAAATTAAGTAGTCACAATCAGAAATTTTTAATTTGTAAGAAAATAAACTTTTCAAGTAACTCGGTTGAATTTATTTACTTCAACTGCTGTGTATACTAGAAATTGCAGAAATGTTTCATCTAAGGACGTTTAAAAGACAATCCTGTGTTAGCCTAAATTGAGTTCCTTTAATTTTTCTGTAACTGTAATATTTCACTGAAATAAGGTTTTATTTAAAATGTCACTGATTCATGGGATCCCTGGGTGGGTCAGTCAGTTAAGCATCCAACTCTTGTTTTCAGCTCAGGCTGTGATCTCAGAGTCATAGGATGGAGCCACACACTGGGCTCCACACTCAGCACGAAGTTTGGTTGAGATTCTCTCTCCCTCTTCCTCTGCCCCTCTCACTTGTGTGTGCTCTCTAAATAAATAAATAAATAAATATTTTAAAATGAAATAAAATAAAACATCACTGATTCAGACTGATCTCTGATTTCCTATTATTTTATATACTAAACACAAAACATACATAAAGCACAATAGCCAGAAATGTCAAAACCTTTTCCATCATAATGCTTCAGAAAAACCCATCCTATGATGACTTCAGCCATACTGCAAACCCATTACAAAGAACATTCAGAATATAAAGTGCATGGCTATGACATGTTTACTTTTCAAAAGCAGTTTTACATAAAGATAGTGTGATTTTGGTAGTTCTTCATCATTCTAGGGTTTTAAAGACACAGCCAATACTATTCGATTCAGTCTATTTATCTTAATATATTTAGCAGATGACTGTTGTGTTTTTTGTTGTTTTTTTTTAAGATTTTATTTATTTATTTAACAGAGAGAGATTACATGTAGGCAGAGAGGCAGGCAGAGAGAGAGAGGAGGAAGCAGGCTCCCCGCTGAGCGGACAGCCCGATGCGGGACTTGATCCCAGGACCGTGAGATCATTACCTGAGCCGAAGGCAGCGGTTTAACCCACTGAGCCACCCAGGCGCCCACTGTTGTGTTTTTAAAAGATATAAATTTTCATTTATCCTCTATGAGCTAGAAATTGTTTTAAGAAATATCAAAGCAGTGAGCAGAGCTAATAATATATCTTATTAATATTTTCCATGATATCGGGGTGTCTGGCTGGCTCAGTGGATTAAAGCCTCTGCCTTCGGCTCAGGTCATGATCCCAGGGTCCTGGGATCGAGCCCCACATCGGGCTCTCTGCTCAGCAGGGAGCCTGCTCCTCCCCTCTCTCTGCCTGCCTCTCTGCCTACTTGTGATCTCTGTCAAATAAATAAATAAAATCTTAAAAAAAAAAAACCACACAACATTTTCCATGATCTCAAAATCCCATCTGCAACATACAGTTAATTTTAAGGTAATCGTTCCCCTTTCATACGTTAAAAGTTAAAATTTCACAAAGAAATTTATTCAACTTATTCAACAAAATAAGTCTTCATTTTCTACTCAAGAGAGAAGGGTCAGGTCATTCGACCACCAGCCATTAATAAATATATTATTCAAGAGCCTTATCACAGATAAATCTACTGCTACACAAGGCATGTACTCAGTAGTATCTCTGTCTAGCTGTATGATCTTGTTAGGGTCACTTAAAAATCTTATCTCAGGGGCGCCTGGGCGGCTCAGTGGGTTAAGCCTCTGCCTTCGGCTCAGGTCATGATCCCAGGGTCCTGGGACCGAGCCCCGAATCCGGCTCTCTGCTGAGCGGGGAGCCTGCTTCCGCCTCTCTCTGCCTGCCTCTCTGCCTACTTGTGATCTCTGTCAAATAAATAAAATCTTTAAAAAAAAAAATCTTATCTCAGATATCTATATGTGAAATGAGATAGTGCCTACTCACCAAAGCTTTTAGAATACACCTAATTCATAATGTCAAGGGCATTTATTACATATGTTCAAAAAGTACTTTAAGTTCTTTTCAAATTTTTACATGAACTTTTCTTTTTTTTTTTAATATTTTTTAAAAGATTTTATTTATTTATTTGACAGGGAGAGACCAAGCAGGCAGACAGAGAGAGGAGGAAGCAGGCTCCCTGCTGAGCAGAAAGCCCAATGCGGGACTCGATCCCAGGACCTTGAGATCATGACCTGAGCCGAAGGCAGAGGCTTTAACCCACTGAGCCACCCAGGCGCCTCTACTTGAACTTTTCTAATAATTTTTTAAAACTCAGATTTGATAGGAGAAGCACACATGTGTCTCCATTTTCCTCATGGTACACTGAATCATTTGAAGATATCCCAAGTAATATTCCAAACTGGGACATCATGGTGATCTTGGTCAAGAATGAGGCTTCAAATCTTAATATGTCTTCTATAGAAGATGTGTGCATTGAATTATTGCAAAAGTAATTAAATATACAACAACGACTGCACACCAAAAATGTCAGAATTTTCCCCCCTAAGTTTATAATGTGATAAAAGCAACAACCCCCTGCCCCCTACCTCACTTTATTTGTCCCTATGCTACCAATGGATGTCCTGGACTTCAAAATTTATAAAAGTAAATCCCAACATAGTCCTCTAATTTTAAGTCTGTTCAATTGTTAAATATTAAATCATATCTAGAAAAAGAGCTGATACATGAAACTGATGACTGAAATAACAGAAGCTATCACAAGACCCTCTTAGTAACATGACATCATAAATATAAATCCTCAAAATGTACTTTTCCAGATTTCTTTACAAATAAAAATACCTAGAAATCCAGTAAAGTTTAAAGATCTTTGTAGAAATGAGGGAAAAAAAAAAACTGAATGTCTATCTCACTGTAATTTTAAATTTCAATACAAATTATATCTAAACCTAGGTATACATTATACAGAAGTTATTTTCTTACAAACAGGAAATTATGATCTATTTTAAAATTGGTAACTTCAAGCAATTCCAAAAACCAAAATATGAATCATCCTTTCCTTGACCAAATAATAAGTATAAGAAAAATGTAAATATAATTTAACTTAAATTAAATTTAAATATCTTAAAAGTTAAACAAGGATGTTCAGGATTTTTTACCTGCTTTTTCAGAAATTCTTTTAATCTTCCCCAAATCTGTCACTTATAATATCAATTTTACCAATTTAATATTTTTAATTGTAAAATTCCAGAAAGAGTAAAGAAAATAACTATGAAAAGGCTATTAGTATAAAATGTATAATCTAACAATACCTATTTTAAACTTGAAACTCTCTTAGGAACTCAAGTAAAGTTTTACAGTTTTATTTTACAGAGTTTATACATGAACAACTATTTATGTCTGGTATAATCTCAGACAAGTGCACTAGTCATTTCTTGCTGCAATGCATTCACTGCATTAGTCTGTACTGTATTCACAGATACATTTGTATTCACTGTGTTAAAGCAAAAACAATTCAAGAATATCAAATATTGAATCAAATTTCTCAGAAAATTTACTCTGAAGTAAATACTACAGAAATCAGAAAACTATATAGACTATCTTAAAGAAATGGAAAGACATTCCATGCTCATGGATTAGAAAAACAAATATTGTTAAAATGTCTACACTACCCAAAGCAATCTTTGCATTTAATGCAATCCCTTCGAAATACCAAGAGTATTTTTCACAGAACTAGAACAAACAATTCTAAAATTTGTATGGAAACCCAAAAGACCCTGAAGTCAAAGCTATCTTGAGAAAGAAAAGCAAAGCCAGATGCATTACAATTCTAGACTTCTAGTTATATTACAAAACTGTGGTAATCAAAACAGGACAGTATGGGCACAAAAATAGACACAGATAAACAACATAGAATAGAAAACCCAGAAATAAACCCACAACTATACGACTAATCTTTGACAAAGCAGGAAAGACTATCCAATGGGAAAAAGACAGTCTCTTGAACAAATGATGTTGGGAAAACTAGACAGCAACATGCAAAAGAATGAAACTGGACCACTTTCTTACAGCCTACACAAAAGTAAATTCAAAATGGATTAAAAACCTAAATATGAGACCTGACACCAAAAAAAAAAAAAAAAAAAAAAAAATCCTAGAAGAGAACAAAGGCAGTTATGTCTGACACTGGCCATAGCAACTTTTTTCTAGCTAGGTCCCCAAGGCAGAGGAAATAAAAATAAAAATAAATCATTGGACCTACATCAAAATAAAAAACTTCAACACAGCAAAAGAAACAATCAACAAAACTAAAAGACAACCTGAAATGGAAGAAGGTATTTGCAAATGACATATCTGATAAAAGGGTTAGTATCCAAAATATATAAAGAACTAATATAACACCTAAAAAACAAATAATCCAGTTACAAATGGGCAGAAGACATGAACAGACATTTCTCCAAAGAAGACATCTAGATGGCCAACACATGGGAAGATGTTCATCATCACCTACCATCAGGGAAATGCAAATCAAAACTACAACGAGCTGTCACCTCACATCTGCCAAAAAGGCTACAATCAATAACACAAAAAACAACAGATGTTGGTGAGGATGTAGAGAAAAAGAAACCTTCTTGCACTGTTGGTGAGAATGCAAACTGGTGTAGCCACTGTAGAGAACATCATGTAAGTTAAAAGTAGAGCTACCTTATGATCCAGCAATGGCACTACAGAGTATTTACCCAAAGAATGCAAAAACACTAATTCAAAGGGATACATGCACCCCTATGTTCATAGCAGCATAGTCTACAATAGATTACAACAGATTCCAAGATATGGAAGCAGCCCAAGTGTCCACTGATTAGTGAATGGATGAAGGAGATTACACACACACACACACACACACACGGAGATTATATATATGTATATACATATACACATATGAAGGGGATTATGTATATTTATACACCCATATATATAATATTCCATTATATGTAATGGAATATTATACATAATGGAATATTATTCAGCCATAAAAAGAATGAAATCCTGTCATTTGCGACAACATAGGTGAAGCTGGAGAGTACAATGCTAAGCAAAAGTAAGTCAGAGAAAGATAAAACACCATATGATCTCATTCATATGCAGAACTTAAGAAACAGAAGAAATGAGCCAAGGGGGAAAATGAGGGAGACAAATCAAGAAACAGACTCTTAATTGTAGAGAGCTGACGGTTACAGAGAAGAGGGGTAAGTACATGGTGTGGATTGAGGAGTGCATCTGTGATGAGCACTGGATGGCATATAAAACTGCGGAATCACTATACTGTGCACCAGAAACTAATGTGATACTACGTGTTCACTAGCTGGAATTAAAAAAAAAAAGAAAACTATATAGATTCAAAAGAAAAATTCTGAGACATAATTGGATAATGCTACTTATAGAATCAACAAAAACTGTTTTGCAAAATGTCGAAATATTTTAATTTTTTAAAAAGATTTGTTTACTTATTTGAGAGAGGGAGTGCACACAGGAGTGGAGGAAGGGACAGAGGGAGAGGAAGAATCCTGAGCAGGCTCCATGCTGAGCGCAGAGGCTCAGTCTCACAGCCCAAGCCAAAATCAGGAGTCTGACGTTTAACCCTAGGTGCCCTTCAAAATATTTTTAAAATAGCATTCTTTTCTTTCCAACATTCTTTTTAAAGATTTTTATTTATTTTATTGAGAGAGACAGAGAGAGCACAAGTGGGGGAGAGGGGCAGATGGAGAGGGAGAAGCAGACTCCCCACTGGGCAGGGAGTCCAGTATGGGCTCAATACCAGGACCCTGGGATCACGACCTAAGCCAGAGGCACGTCACCAACTGAGCCACCCAGGCACCCCTCAGTGTTCTTTTAACAGAACAATTTTTCTTTTTCTGACTATAAAAAGAAGTAATTGTTCATTCTAAAAAAAAAAAAAAAATTAAACAGGACATGAATAAAGAAGAGCCAATCACATCACTTTTAATATTTTAAGACACAACCATTTATACTATTAAACAAGGTTATGAGTATTTTAAATTAATAGAGCAAAACTAGCACTGGATAAACCCATTTACGAGAAACAATGAAAAGGGGATCTTTTTTGTTGTTGTTGTTTTCTTTTCTAAGCATTTTAGTTTTCCTCAGTGTCTACATATTTGGTTGTAGAGTATGCCATTTTCTACATATTCTTCTTAATCCAAAAAAAAAAGTTTTGTTCAGGGAGAAGAGCACCTGTTGAAATCTACACATCTGAATATCACATCAACTCAGTAACACAAGCTCCTGTGCACTGTGATGGCCCAACCTAAACACACTGTACTAGCAAATTCTTCACACCTTAACCTCCTTTATTTATCGCACACTTACATCTTTTTCATCTCTAATGATTACCTCCCAGGGTGGAAAGAGACAGAAGAAAGTCCTTTAAGGCAACAACTTCATTTATTTCTAAACTTATGAATCAGTGCTATATGTACAAGGAACCTGCTGGTTCATCTTTGTATCTTCCAGGTAACATGTATATAACATTTCAGTAAGTCAAGAAAACGAAAATGTAAAGACAAATGGCAAAACATTCCTGAACAATCTGTTCCTACTACTGCCAACCTGACAAAAGAAAAATGTTAGGCATCTTTTAATACAATCAGGTAAGAAGGTAAGTCAGTCTCAGAATCTTCCCAACAACTGCTTGCTAATTTATCCTTCATCTCAAATGTCTTCATGAATAACATTCCTGGAAAATGAGCTTTCAGAAATTATGAAAGCTCTCTATATTTAAAAAAATTTGAATTTAAGCCAAAATCTGAGTTTAAACAGATTAAAAAAATGCCATTTCAGGAAACTCTTAAACTCAATGGATTAATTCTGTTATAAAATGTAACTTTCTTAAATTGGAATTAGTGATCTTTGAATTGTGATGGCAATAAATATGGCAGCCACAATGAAACAAGGAGCTCACATTCTGAACGTTTTTTATGAGCAAGGAGCCTGCTGGGCACATAGACTACATTACCTTGTTCAGTCCTCAAATCCAGCGTTAACAGTAAGGTATAAGTCTCTGGATTTTACTGATGAGAAAACTGAGGACCTGGTAGCTTACCTAGGGCCAAATGGCTTCTGCAGGCCAGGATTTCAGTCAGATTTCATACACATGGGTTATAAAGGCTTCCAACACTATGTAACTTTAGAAATGGCTCCCCAGGGGGTGCCTGGGTGGCACAGTGGGTTAAGACTCTGCCTTCAGCTCAGGTCATGATCTTGGGGTCCTGGAATCGAGGCCTCCATCAGACTCTCTCTGTTCAGCAGGGAGCCTGCTTCCCCCCTCCCCCCACCTGCCTCTCTGCCTACCTGTGATCTCTCTCTGTCAAATAAATAAAATCTTTTTTTTTTTAAAATGGCTCTACAGATAATAGAATTACCAGTAATCAACTACAGCGTTACTGTTTGGCTGTCACTTAGAACCGAATTGGATAATTACCAACGAATACAATATAATGATGAGAATAATGGTTACACTTTCTATTTTTAAAACACATTAATCTAAAAAAGAGTAGTTTCAAAATAAGTATTATCTTATTATATAAACACGTTAAAATATGTCAAAAGGAAGTTAAGTGGCTTGCCTTCGAGTTGCATGCGAAACATGATAAAATATGAAAACTCGTGGTGAATAATCTTTTTAATATACTGTTGAATCCTATTGGCTAGTATTTTGTTGAGTATTTTCGCATCTGTGTTCATCAAGGATATTGGTCTATAGCTCTTTTTTGGTGGGATCCTTGTCTGGTTTTGGGATCAAGGTGATGCTGGCCTCACAAAATGAGTTTGGAAGTTTTCCTTCCATTTCTATTTTTTGGAACAGTTTCAGGAGAATAGGAATTAGTTCTTCTTTAAATGTTTGGTAGAATTCCCCCGGGAAGCCGTCTGGCCCTGGGCTTTTGTTTGTTTGGAGATTTTCACCACGACCAAGTGGGATTTATTCCAGGGCTGCAAGGTTGGTTCAACATCCGCAAATCAGTCAATGTGATACAACACATCAATAAAAGAAAGAACAAGAACCATATGATACTCTCAATAGATGCTGAAAAAGCATTTGACAAAGTACAGCATCCCTTCCTGATCAAAACTCTTCAAAGTGTAGGGATAGAGGGCACATACCTCAATATCATCAAAGCCATCTATGAAAAACCCACCGCAAATATCATTCTCAATGGAGAAAAACTGAAAGCTTTTCTGCTAAGGTCAGGAACACGGCAGGGATGTCCATTATCACCACTGCTATTCAACATCGTACTAGAGGTCCTAGCCTCAGCAATCAGACAACAAAAGGAAATTAAAGGCATCCAAATCAGCAAAGAAGAAGTCAAATTATCACTCTTCGCAGATGATATGATACTATATGTGGAAAACCCAAAAGACTCCACTCCAAAACTGCTAGAACCTATACAGGAATTCAGTAAAGTGTCAGGATATAAAATCAATGCACAGAAATCAGTTGCATTTCTCTACACCAACAGCAAGACAGAAGAAAGAGAAATTAAGGAGTCAATCCCATTTACAATTGCATCCAAAACCATAAGATACCTAGGAATAAACCTAACCAAAGAGACACAGAATCTATACTCAGAAAACTATAAGGTACTCATGAAAGAAATTGAGGAAGACACAAAGAAATGGAAAAATGTTCCATGCTCCTGGATTGGAAGAATAAATATTGTGAAAATGTCTATGCTACCTAAAGCAATCTACACATTTAATGCAATTCCTATCAAAGTACCATCCATCTTTTTCAAAGAAATGGAACAAATAATGCTAAAATTTATATGGAACCAGAAAAGACCTCGAATAGCCAAAGGGATATTGAAAAAGAAAGCCAACGTTGGTGGCATCACAATTCCGGACTTCAAGCTCTATTACAAAGCTGTCATCATCAAGACAGCATGGTACTGGCACAAAAACAGACACATAGATCAATGGAACAGAATAGAGAACCCAGAAATAGACCATCAACTCTATGGCCAACTAATCTTCGACAAAGCAGAAAAGAATGTCCAATGGAAAAAAGACAGCCTCTTCAATAAATGGTGCTGGGAAAATTGGACAGCCACATGCAGAAAAATGAAATTGGACCATTTCCTTACACCACACACAAAAATAGACTCAAAATGGATCAAGGACCTCAATGTGCGAAAGGAATCCATCAAAATCCTTGAGGAGAACACAGGCAGCAACCTCTTCGACCTCTGCCGCAGCAACATCTTCCTAGGAACAACGCAAAAGGCAAGGGAAGCAAGGGAAAAAATGAACTATTGGGATTTCATCAAGATCAAAAGCTTTTGCACAGCAAAGGAAACAGTTAACAAAATCAAAAGACAACTGACAGAATGGGAGAAGATATTTGTAAATGACATATCAGATAAAGGACTAGTGTCCAGAATCTATAAAGAACTTAGCAAACTCAACACCCAAAGAACAAATAATCCAATCAAGAAATGGGCAGAGGACATGAACAGACATTTCTGCAAAGAAGACATCCAGATGGCCAACAGACACATGAAAAAGTGCTCCATATCACTCGGCATCAGGGAAATACAAATCAAAACCACAATGAGATATCACCTCACACCAGTCAGAATGGCTAAAATCAACAAGTCAGGACATGACAGATGCTGGCGAGGATGCGGAGAAAGGGGAACCCTCCTCCACTGTTGGTGGGAATGCAAGCTGGTGCAGCCACTCTGGAAAAGAGCATGGAGGTTCCTCAAAATGTTGAAAATAGAACTGCCCTATCACCCAGCAATTGCACTATTGGGTATTTACCCTAAAGATACAAACGTAGTGATCCAAAGGGGCACGTGCACCCAAATGTTTATAACAGCAATGTCCACAATAGCCAAACTATGGAAAGAACCTAGATGTCCATCAACAGATGAATGGATCAAGAAGATGTGGTAGATATACACAATGGAATACTATGCAGCCATCAAAAGAAATGAAATCTTGCCATTTGCGACAACATGGATGGAACTAGAGCGTATCATGCTTAGCGAAATAAGTCAAGCAGAGAAAGACAACTATCATATGATCTCCCTGATATGAGGAAGTGGTGATGCAACATGGAGGCTTAAGTGGGTAGAAGAAGAATAAATGAAACAAGATGGGATTGGGAGGGAGACAAACCATAAGTGACTCTTAATCTCACAAAACAAACTGAGGGTTGCTGGGGGGAGGGGGTTTGGGAGAAGGGGGTGGGATTATGGACATTGGGGAGGGTATGTGCTTTGGTGAGTGCTGTGAAGTGTGTAAACCTGGTAATTCACAGACCTGTACTCCTGGGGATAAAAATATATGTTTATAAAAAATAAAAAATTAATAAAGACTAAAAAAAAAAAAACAAATGAAAACTCTAAATCCAGAACTTGCCATTACTGTAAGCCTTGTAGCTCAGAGTAAAGCTTTCCTTCTCTACTCTCCTTCACCAAAACATATTTTTTTCCTATAAGAAATTTATAGAGATCTGAAGAAACTATTCAACAAAAACTTAACAAATGTGAATAAAGGCAATGTCAAGGAAATGCTCTTTCCTGGGGCTTCAGTTTGATGATAGAGTAAACTGGCAAGTTTGGGCCTACTAGATTGGTATTTTAATAAAAGAAATGTGTAAGATCAAGGGAAATGATATCACAAAACATGGAAAGGACTAAAGCAAAAGATTTAGGCAAGGAAAAAGAAAACTCAGAGAAATTTTGTAAGGACAAGGTACAGACAGAGAGAGGTACAAAGGTGTGAAAGCTTTTGAGGAAGAGAAAGAAAGAAAAGAAAGGGAGGGAGGGAGTAAGGAAGGAAGGAAGGAAGAGAGAAATAGAGAAAGAAAGAGAAGAAAGAAAGAAAAGAGAAGAGAAAAGAAGAAAAAAGAAAATAAAAAAGCAGTACAGCACAGTGGTTCAATGCACAGGCTTTGTCTCCAACCCAGCTGAGTGTGAATGAACCTCCGTTGCGGACTAACCAAGTGACCTGGCATTAGTCACCCTTCTTTAGTTTGCTCATCTCTAGGGTAAGAATAATAACAGTACCTATCTGAAAGGGTTAGTATAATGAGGATTAAATGTTATATGTACAACTTAACACTGTTAAAACTGGACACATATTGTTATTAATTATCAAAAGGAAAAGCCAGAAGTGGAAAATGCAATAAACACAACCTCAGGTTTCCTCTACAGACACCTACTGAATCCTTTCTAAGTATATTTACAGACCAAAGGAATAAAAATATGATTACCAAATAATGCATATCATGTTGAAGACTTTATTTGTGACAGCTGAAAAGTCAGAAGTATTATACTTTCTTGAATTTTGTTTTTCTTGAACTGGTCTGAACCTAAAAGGCTCATCTCAACTTATCCAAGATGTCACTGGCAAACAGAGATAAGAATATACAAAATCCAAATCACAGAAATGTGAAACAATTAAATTTTGATTCCCAAACAAGCAAAGTCTTATTCTAAGCGAGTGTTCATTAAACTGAAACAAAGTCTGATTTTGATATATAGAATACTATTTTATTCTTTATTTTAAACCTTTCTTACATGTTTAAAAATATACATGGGTTCAGAACAACCTCAATAAAATGATGACATTTTCTATTAAAGGACCTCTGAAGTCAAACCACTAGTGTGCAAACACAGTTGGCTTCCAATTTGAAGTCATAGGCACATTTCATTAAATGCATTTCATAAAACAAAGAAATCAAAATGCTGAGAAGAAAAATACTCAGTAGTTTGATATAAACTTTAAAATATCTGTCAGGCAGGAAACTTATAGTAAAAAAGTAAGATTCAGATGTTTTACCACTCACACCTGCTTCACTACTAATTCCCCAAATGCCCTTTTGCTACATCTAAACCCCTGATAATTTATTATACAAGTCCATGTAGCACACTAAAAAATAAGTTAATTTAATCTTTGTATATGAAAACAGATCATTACAAAAGAAAATACTGACAGCTCTTACCTGTATTTGATAATTAAGTATATCATATTCTCAGCAGTACTAAGAATGCAGCTTGGTCTAATATAAATATCTAAATAACAACTACACAAAAGTAATTTTCTCTTCAAAGAAGTTTTTGTATATTTTTTCCAATGTTGATGACTTAAGCAACATTGATCTATATATTGTGCTAAGAAAACATTAGGCACAGATCACATGATATAATTTACATTTTCTTTGTTGTAAAAAATATAGTATATGCAAATGCATATCATACAAATGATTGGTGGACGCAACACTAAGCTTTGTAGACCTAACACAAAAAGATTAATATTTACTCTTAAGGGGGAAAGAAAAGGGGGACACATAGAGTGTGGTCCGAAGGGCAATCAATATCTCACTTCTGGTGAATACTATGCATCTGCATTAGAATTATTTGTGGATTTTCTTAAAGAAAAACAAAGCTTTATTAAAGCAAAAAAAAAAAAAAAAAAAAAAGATACCACTTTGGGCACATGAACTGAATGAAAAGGAACCAGATAAAAATGTTTACAAAAGCTATTAAGAATATTTAACACAGTATCTGAAATGAGCTATAGATTGCTTTGTTGGAAGGAATACATTATTTAACATTATGATTGTTTTATATGGTAGATTCTTTATTAGCTAAGACACTTTTGGATTAAGGTACCGAAGGAGGCAGATCAAGAAAAATGGAGAGAAAAAGAAAGAGCAGGCTGTCAGAAGGGGGTGGGGGTGGGGGCTAAGCATAATTTTAGCCGGAACAAAAATACTGTTTCTTTTTGTTTATAGCAGAAATTTTATGCTGTGGATAGTATAAAAACACAAGCAAAAGGGTTATGTGGCAGGTAATAAAATACAATGCTTACTACGCATCCTTCATGGAGAAACCACTTATAGATTGCAGATTCGTATGTAAAAGTATGCTTTGATGCAAAAAAAAATGTACATTGCCACATATATAATATGTAGCATTTTCCCATAAAGGGCAATTTATGTAAGTAACTTCCACAAACACAAAGAGACGAGAGAGACATAGACAGACGGAATGAGAGGCTAAGACAGAGAGGAGAGCTCAGTCAGAGAAGACAGAGATGCCGAGGGGCTTTGCTCATGTCCTGTGGAAGATCTGAGATACTGTTTTCAATATTTTTTTCATCCTCAGTGCTTAATTTTGCTATTACTGTACATTTATATTCACACACTATAATTATCTCATGAGATTGCCCTCTATACATTCTTTTCTCTAGTTCCCCCCACCACCACCGTGGAAAAAGAGGGAAAAAAAAGAAACCTCTCGTCTCTCCATCTCATAGTCAACTATTCAAGTAAATATTTCTCTAGTGGCAAATGAATCTAGAATACAATCCAAAACCCCTTTCGGATTACATTTGATTTCTATATAGTTCTCTTCAAATGGAGCAGGAATTAGCCCGTTTCCTAGGTTTGGGGTCTCGAGCTTCCTGATCCTTCACACACATACAAGATGTGCACATTGTCTCGGACAGTCTTCGGAGGCCTAGCCGGAAAACACTGTTGGAAAGGCTATAGATCACACAGTTACAAAAACTATTACTTATAGCAAGCCAGGTTGTTAGGAAGGACAGCGTTGGATTGTCCAAGACCCGGGAGCTTTCTAGAAGAAAGTAAATTATGTAAGGGAGCCACAGCATGTAAAACACACTGGTTATCCGAAACAAAACCATGGCGTAACGACGGTCGGGGCTGTGTCCAGTCTCTCCAGAGGCATCCACCTCATGGCTGGGAAATCGGGCCCTCCGGTCATTTATCTCTTTGGTGTGCTGCCGGCAAATTTTAAAAATATGGAAGTAAGTGAAGCAGACAACAAAGGCAGCAGGAGCATAAAGTAAACAAACAATAAAGCCAGTAAAATAGGCACTGGTGAGCCAAGAGGTGGCACACCATTCAAAGATGTCACCATGGTACCCTGGTTTCCCCCAGCCAAAAAAGGAAGGCAAGAAAATTAGGCAAGAGTAGATCCAGATTAAAATAATGCAAATTCTCAGGCGACAGGGGGTGACCAGTTGATTGTAGGAAAGAGGCTTGGTTATTGCCAGATAGCGGTCCACACTTATGCAAGCAAGACATGCCATAGAAACACTCTTTAGAACGGAGATGATATATCCGAAAACCTGGCAGGTCAGTGACTCATGGATACCTGTGGAGTAGTGGAGAAGTGAGAGAGTTGGAACCAAGCAGCTCACTCCAACGAAAAGATCAGCATATGCCATCGTCTGAATAAAGTAGCTGGTGGTATAATGGTGCAGGAGTGGAGCACAGTGAAAGACAAAGATGACTGTTAAATTCCCGGCAATGATTAGAAATGTCAGCAAGACAATAACAACAGTCTCAAAGATGCACACATCCACTGCACTGTAGTAGCCAAATCCAAGTGGGCAGGAGTGACGTTCAGACACATTCACAATGCCACTGCTCATGTTCAAGATGCTCCATTCAGTCCACCTGGATTCGTTCATGGCTTGGAATTAAGGGAGCGTGCAGCCGAGGCTCCAGCAAGCAGGTGCCCTGTCCAGCATGTGTTAAACTCTGCACATTAGTGTCTTGGGATCAGCTTCGGGAGACAGCGGCAGCGCTTCTGTCACAGCTAAGCCTCCCAGAGAGTGCTCAAGCCTCTTCATCAGCTCAGTGCAGCAGTGACACATCTCAACTTTGGGGGGGAAGAAAGGGAGGTAAGCTAGAAAGGAGGTGAAAAAAGGTCACTGATTAGCTTCCTCCGGTGCTCTCAAACAACTTTCTCGAGACACAGGAACTTCTAGAGAAAATGGAGTTCTTAATACCTTGCACTATGAAAAATTAGATCTGCCAAAAAAAAATCTATTGCCAAGGGAAAAAAAGCCTTTGTGGGCTGTTTGGTCTCCTCAGAAAGGTAGTTTGTTAGGGATCAACTAGAACAAATGAGAAAAAAAGAATCTTAAATTGTCTCAGGCTTCCTCCTTCATCTATGATGAGAAGTGGATTCATATTTTACAATTTAAATAATTAAGATCTAAGATCTAGTTGCAAATCTAAGAAAAAGTTCATTGCAGCAAAGAGTGTCTTTGGGCTCAGTTCAGGGTTTGATGCTGGTGGATCAACTTTATGATCTATTTATCTCTCATTTCTCAAAAGAGCTAACCCCACACACATCCCCCAAAAACACAGACACAAGGTTAATTCTAAAAGACTCAGCTATACTTGGGCACAAAGGAGCAGAACCGAGGTAAAAGACTCCAGATTGCCTTATAACTCTCATGAAGAAATAAAAGCCTATTTCCAGTAGGGGAGATAATATACAAATACAATATAACATTGTATATGTTATATACAATGTTAACACCTGACAAAAGACGATAAACTTTAAAGTTTTAATTCTGCATGCAGTCTTCTAAGCATTCAGATGAAAACAGCTTTAGCTCATCACAATTACTAGTGCTACCACCAACAATGTAATTTATACTTTTTCCTTTTCCAAGGGAAAATAAATAACTGTTATTAATTTCAGCATCATTAACTAAAAGTAACTTTCATTATCTGATATGCCACCTTCCTTACAATGGAGCATGATCATAAAATACATAGCTCAAAGTTATTCTCACCTTCACAAGCACACCTATATCTCACATATATATGTAAGGATACATGAAATTCAGGCAACAGAAACTTTCCTATATACTCTGAGCTTCTTTGACCAGAAATGTTGCCATTATTTATTACTCAGGAATTCCTAGTAGGCTTCGTAGTCTCTGTCTCTAGATCTCTTCTATTTTCATCAAAGGATTAACACATTAGATCATTACTTTGACTAAATCTTCTGAAAGTGGAAAATTACCTTCTTTGTTATATTTGCAGTTACATAGCAGCCATATGTTAAGAAAATGCCTCTTCTATTACTGTGTTCTATTTTGAGCAAGTGCTCAATTAATACAGGGGCCATTAGGTAGGTTATAAGATGGTCTTATTTTAAAATACCTCTAAAGCATCAAGATGAGTTTAAATCCTACAGTGTGAAATACTGAGAGGCTTGCAGGATAGAATCCATCCAAAAGGCTTCCAAGGTCATTCTGCTATCAAGTGAACATTTGTCAAAAATCTTTTTTAAAGTACAGGTATTTGAGAGAGTTTCCTGTCAGTCTTTGTTGTCATCCCTCTTGAAGAAATAACATTGCATTAGATAAAAAACATTTCCTTCAGGAACAAAGCAGCAGCTTAATAGAAAGCATTCTTCTGAAAGTTATTTTCTCATGCACAACCAAGTCATTCAGGGAAGTCTTTCTTCTTTTGTAACATCCACAGGATATTCCTCCTTGCACATTCCTAGTTTCACTTATCACAAAATAGTTCTCTTCTTACAGGAATAAGGCAATGCTTCTCACCTACATTCACTCTTACCAGCTGCTAGGCTGGGCTGCTTGCTTCAGAAGTCCGATTCACTGCGATGCAGTCACCAGGATGCTGTCGGTAGATAATTCACAATCTCTCAGTATCACTGCCTCCACCTGAGCCGGAGCCCTGCTCCTCCTCCTCATCCTGAGCTGATGCAGAAGAACTCACCATCAGAAAGGTGACTCGGTCCTCCTGCCCCAATCAACAGCACAGCCAATGGCTACTGCAGCTGAAACTGTCACTAGGTAACAGTTGCCAGGCACATGCAGGCTTATAGACTTACTCGGCAAGCTCCGATCAAGATTGACAAGAGAAGACAATGCAACTGACCGATCCTTATAACATATTAATGGCACATGTGACTCTCTAGAGGCAGTCTCCTTATAGCATTTGTAAAGATTATTTCCTATGGGCAGTACAGAAAAAAACAAAAACAAAAAAGCACTGGGATACACCTTTAAACCCTGTAGAGAAACTACCATGAGGTACTCTGACACTAAAAAGTCAGCAGAAATCTAATGCTCACTGGCAGAAAAAATGTATTAATTATTAAAAATCAGCTAAGTCTTCGTGAACTCAAGTGATATAGCTACTATTTTTACTCTCTAAAATAGTTATATTTTGATTAATAGAAGTCATTTAATAATCTCTCCAATCCCTGCCATACCCACACTAAATTGTTGAATTTAATGTATTTTACTGTATAAACAAAGCAGTGGAACTAACACTTCTATGCTAAAATCTATTTGGGCAAATACTTAAGGTTAAATGTGAATTCTGAAAAGTAGGTATTAGAAATAGGTAAAATAGGCATTTACTCTAATCTTTATCCTAATATGAAAAACACTCAGAGTCAAAGAACTCTGTCATATAGTGACTGAGCTACTCATGCCCAAGTTAGAAGAAAGCAAATTAAGCTCCTTAACCTGGTGGAGATGAAAAACATTTCCATTTATTTTGACGTACTACAGACAAACATTCTCTATTTTAAGCTTATTTTTCATGGGGTCAGCACTTTCCTTTAAAGTGACTTAGAACTAATTTACAAATCATTTCAGAATTAAATAAGGAAAATTAAAATGAAAATGGAAGATAACTTACATCTGTTAGGCACGTTCTGTGTGCCAACCATAATGCTATATGCTTTATATATTTTCTATCTATAAAAACCTTAAATCTTTATGGAGTAGGTACCCATCATTATCATTTCTCAAAGGAAGAAGGTGGGTACTAGAAAAGGTAAGTATAACTTGCCTACTAGAATCATGAAGCTAGCATTGAAGCAGGCTGAAACTATCAATCCTAACACCATATTGATAAACCTCTCTCTCCCTCTGGATTTTTTTTTTCTTTAGATTTCATTTAAATTCAAGTTAGTTAACAATAGAGTGTATTATTACTTTCAGGGGTAGAATTTAGTTATTCATCAGTTGCATATAATACACAGTGCTCTTCCATCAAGTGCCCTCCTTAATGCCCACCAACCACTTACCCATCCCCCCACCCAACTTCCCACCAGCAACCCTCAGTTTCCTATAGTTAAGAGTCTCTTATGGTTTGTCTCCCTCTCTGATTTTGTCTTATTTTATCTTTCCTTCTCTTCCCCTGTGTTCAACAATTTTGTTTCTTAAAGTAATTTTTAAATAATAGAAAGCCCTATTTTTTTCCTCCATGTTGAACTGCCCAACAGGAAGGCCATATTATTGTTAAAAATTTTCAGAGGCTTAGCTGAAATACAGAATGCAAGCACATTTCTCATTACCAGAATAATTTATAAACAAAGTTAGAATAACAACTGTAGAGTGAGTACTAAGCTGAGCTTTGAAAGTAAATATTTAAATGTAATACAAAAGGCTAGAAGGTCCTATTTTACAGAGAAGTATTTTGATTTCTAGAGATACCTAAAAGCATTAAAATCAAACAAGACTAGAATTAACTAACATTCTCTTTTACGATAATAATAAATATTCAAAATACAAATTATATTTGATAAATATTCATGAATATAGACAGATCCCATACCCCATATTAGAAAGAGTTAAATACTAAGCTTTACTATAAATCATCAAAAAATAAAACACTATCAATAATTAAAGTTACCCATGTCACCAAAATCTAAATAAACCATTTACAAGGATAGACTTTACATATCTTCTTTAAAGATCTACTCTTTTTTTCCTAAAGATTTTTATTTACTTATTTGAGAGACAGAGCCCGAACAGGTTACTTGGGGCGGGGACGTGGGGGCGGAGAGGGACAGAGAGAGAAGGAGAAACAGGGAGACTAACACAGGTTCGATCCCAAGACCCTGGGATCATCATCTGAGCTGAAAGCAGATGCTTAACTAAGTCACCCAGGCGCCCCTAGATTTTACATATTTTTAAAATAGCTTTGAATGTAATTTTTCCAAAATCAGGGAAATGGCAAAAAAAAGTCTCACAGGGAAATTCAAATACTAAATTCCTTTAGTTTGACACATTTATTTCCAAAAACTATCACTGACAGGGATTTGAGTCTATGAATACTCTAATCCATAATTGTACATGCTTTCAAAAGTATTACAACAATATAAGAAAGAGTTCAACTAGAGTCTTTGATCCACTAAGCTTCCCGCTTTCCTTCTACCAACTTACAAAAAACTTTAATGGTTCTTACAAGATAATTTTCTTTTTTTAGAGATTGACTTGGTCCTTCATCAACCTTTTTTCTGATCTGATTATAATAGGAACTAATTTATAATGTGAAGCTCTAATAACAAAAAGGCATTTATATCATATATTTACATAGCTCATTACACAAAGCATTCTTTGTGTTTAAATTAGGCATAATTCTCTTCATGTTAGGGGCCATTAGGTGTTTTATTACTGTCATTCTTATTACAATCATTATCAACCACCTCCCTCTCCTTTCAACTGAGGAATGCTAGCTGGGAAATACTAAGCGGAATCATTATTTGGGATATTTCAGAATTACTTCTAACAGCAAAAAATATAGCTTTATGAGATGACACACCACAGGTGTTTGGTTTCTTATTTATAACATCTGTTTTACATATTCTTTTATATGCATCAATATTTCATTATTAAACATCTAAGCATTTCAGGCAACTACTCAATAGGACCTAAATAGCAAAGTAACAGAAAGATATCAGCATCAATGGTAAATAAGATAAACAGTAAGTAATGATTATCAAGAAGAACTACATAACCAATATAATATTATAAAAAGTAAACAAATAGAGAATAAAAAGCATTTTTAAAAAAACATTTTTAAAGGTACAAAAGGGTGTATACATCCAGAAACAGAATGTATCTATTTCTTCAACTACTCCTCCCATCTGTTAACTTTTCTCCATCTCCACTGTCACTGCCCTAAGCAAACTAGCATTACCTTGTGTGTGGGCTCATGCAGTGGCTTCCAGTGTGGTCTTCCTGAGCTGCCTGTGACCTCCCTTCAATCCATTATGCATAAACAAACAAAATATTCTTTCCAAAAATGAAAGCCAGATGATACCACTACCCTTTTAAAATACTTCAGTGGTGGGGCGCCTGGGTGGCTCAGTGGGTTAAGCCTCTGCCTTCGGCTCAGGTCATGATCTCAGGGTCTTGGGATCAAGCCACTCATCGGGCTCTCTGCTCAGTGGAGAGCCTGCTTCCCTCTCTCACTCTCTCTCTGCTTGTCTCTCTGCCTACTTGTGATCTCTCTCTGTCAAATAAATAAATAATCTTAAAAATAAAATAAAATAAAATACTTCAGTGGTTTCACACTGCGCTTAAGATAAAGTCCTAACAGGTCCTATAAAATCTGTTCTCTACATATTCATCCAATCTTACTTCTTTTCTATATCGTTTAGGATTAGCTAAACCTCCCCCTCTTCCACCCATCCTCCTGTCCCACATATATTTGCTATGTTCTCTACTGCCTCAGGACATTTGTACCCGCTGGTTACTATGTTATCACACTTTTTTAGTTAATTCAGGTGCAACCTTCAGATTTTGTTCAAATACCACTGTCTCACAGCTACCTTTCTTGAATTCCCAGATTAGACCAGATTCCATTCTTGTACTTTGTAATGGCCTAGTCCATATCTTCCTAACTAGTTTGCAAGCCCCACAAAAGGAGAAATACCTGTATTATTCCTCATTATATCTTAAGTACCTACTTTACACTACTGGGCATAAAACTGGAGCTAAATAAGAGTTTAATAAAACTAATATAAAGCACATAAAAATAGCTTGAAGAGTCTGTAAGACAGAAAAACACCAATAACCAGTTTCTGCGAAGCTCAGAGTTCCTGGCAACCCCTCCGAATGGCATTCAAGCTTCACAAGAAATTTATAAAAGTATATATCCTAATTGCAGAAGGAGAATAATTAGACTCTTAATATATTCAAATTAAGGGAAATATTATTCATCTATACCTCTACCTAAACCCGATTCAATAGGAGTATTTGACTAGTGCTCTGAAAAATCCTATCTGGCAGGGGATAATGATTATTGACTTATTTTAAGAATGACCAATACTACAACATACAGTATCAATATATTTTAAAAATGTAGTTATCAAAGCAACTTGGTCTAAATGCTACAAAAAAAAAAAAAAAACCATGTGAAGTAGCACATATACAATCACTGATTTAGTGATGTCTAAGGACAGAAAACAAGTTTATATTATTAACTTTATTTCATTATGACAAGTTATTAACAATTACAAATATTTAACAAATATTAAATGAGTGGCGCAACAGAAAAAAACTTCCTCAACCTGCTAAAGACACTCCATGGAAAAACCTGTAGCTAGAATGGTATTTAATGGTGAAAGAGTAAATGCTTTCTTTTTAAGATGAAAATAGACAAAGATGTCTCTGCTCTTACCACTTCCAAGCACATTGTACTGGCAGTCCCCGCCAGTGTAACAGGCAAGAAAAAGAAATAGCTAAGCCATACAGGAATTGGAAGACATGACTACATACATCAGAAGTACTTTAAAAATCTACCCCAAAGATAATTAGAACTGATGAGTCAATCTTGTCCAAATACAAGGTCAAAACACAACAATCACTGAATTTCTATATATTTGCAATAAATTATAGTAAATAAAATTTTAAAACAATAAACCATTTACAGAAAATACCAATAAAGTTAATAAAAGATGTATAATACCTCTACCGTGAAGACTATAAAATTAAAAGGCCCTAAGTAAATGGAGTGATATACCACCTTTATGGGTTAGAAGACTCAATATTGTTAAGAATGTTAGTTTTTCTCAAATTAATCTATGGGTTTATTGCTATTTGTAGAACTAAACAGTTGATTCTAAAATTTGTACGTAAATAAAAAAGGGCCTGGGGTAGCTAAAACAATCTGGGGAAAGGAATTTTTAAAAGCTGGAAGACTGGCACAACCTGATTTTAAGACTTACTATAAAGCCACTGTACTCAAGACTGGCATAAGGATAAACAAGTAAGTCAGTAAAGAGAACAGAGTCCAAAAATAAACCCAAACTTACCAACTGAATTTTAAAAGACTAAATCAAGTCAAGAGGAAAAGAAAATATTTTCAGTAAATATTACTAGAAAACTTTGGATATCTGGGAAAAATTAACTTTGACCCTATCCTCATACTATAAACAAAAATATATTTGAGATAATCATAGATCTAAACATAAAAACTTAAATTATAAATATGTAGCTTCTAAAAGAAAACATACTAGAAGGAGAAAATCTTCATAACATGTCAGTAGACAAAGATCTCTTTAGATATAGAAAGCAATAACAATAAAAGTAAAATGTAATTAATTATGCTTAAAATCAAAACTCTGCTTTTCCAAAAAATATTAGTAAGAAAATCAGTAAGTCAAAAGACTAGGAGAAAACATTAGCAAAACATATTATCTAACAAAAAAATTGTATCTAAAATTAAAAACTGAATCCTATAATTTGTTAGTAAAAATACAAAGAACCCAATTAAAAATGGGGAAATGCTGTCACAGACACCTCACCAAAGAAGATAGACAAATGGCCATCAAAATAAATAAGTGCTCAGCATCAATGGTCATCAAGAAAAGGCAAAGTAAAATCACAATGAGCTACAACTACCTGCCCACTGAAATGGCTAAAATTAAAACACTGCGAATACTAAATATTGGTAAGAATGCACAACAATTCAAACTCTTAAAAATTGTTAGTGGTAATGTAAAATGGCCCAACTTTTTAATATGATTTTCTTCACTGTTCTATTAGTTTCAAGCGTACAATATAGTGATTCATCCACTCCATACATCCCCTGGTGCTAGTGACAAGGGCACTCCTGAAACCTCATTGCCTATTTTGCCCATCCCCCACCTCCTTCCCCTCTGGTAACCATCAGTTTGTTCTCTATAATTAAGAGTCTATTTCTTGTTTGTCTTTTTTCCTTTCTTTTTTTTTTTAAATATTTTATTTATTTATTTGACAGAGATCACAAGTAGGCAGAAAGGCAGGCAGAGAGAGAGAGGAGGAAGCAGGCTCCACGTGGAGCAGACAGCTGGATGCAGGGCTCAATCCCAGCACTCTGGGATCATGACCCAAGCCGAAGGCAGAAGCTTTAACTCACTGAGCCACCCAGGTGCCCCTCTTTTTGCCTTTCTTAAATCGTATGGTATTTGGCCTTCTGTAACTGACTTGTTTCGATTAGCATTATATGTGTGTGTGTATATATATACACACACATACACACACATATATACACATATCACCTCTTCTTTATCCATGGATCGACCAATAAATAATCGGGCCGCTTCTTGTAAATAACGCTGCTATAAACATAGGGATGCATGTATTCCTCTGAATTAGTGTTTTTGTATTCTTTGGGTAAATACCCAGTAATGCAATTGCTGGATGATAGGGTAGTTCTGAAGAACCTCCACACTGGTTTTCATGGTGGCTGTACCAGTTTGCTTTCCCACCAACAGGGAAAGAGGATTCCTTTTTCTCCATATCCTCAAAAATGGCCCAACTTTTAATACCATGAAACAGTTGGGGGAGTTTCTTATAACATAAAACAAATCTACTCACTAGTTCCAACCCATCAAAATGAAAAAATATATCCACCAAAAATGTGTATAAAAATGTACATAGCAGCTTTACTTTTAATAGCCCCAAACTGAAAACAATCCATCTATCCATCACCAGGGTAACAGATAAACTAACTGTGATATGTTTATATGATTCTGGAATAGGTGAAACTAATTTTTGATGAAAGAAACAGAACATAGTTCCCTCATATGGGGTGTGGACATGTGTGTGTGTGTGTGTGTGTGTGTGTGTGTGTCTTGACCAGCAAGAGGTATTAGAAAACTTTTAAGGATGATGGAAACATGGTATATCTTGGTGTCTGTGGGTAACATACATGCATCTATATCAAAACTCATCAAAATGTGACATTTAAGATCTGTGCATTTCACTTATATGTAAATTATAGCCACAAAGAATGAGAAAGCTATTATTGCACTTGCATGTTTTAAGTGCTCCATTTCTTTGTAAAACCACCAAATTAGAGCCCTGAACTACTTGAGTTGTTTCCAGGAAATTATATATATTGATGTTTAAAAAGAAAAATACCATAATCCTCCAAAGCAATGTCCCATCAAGAGTGAAAGTTAATGTAATGTCTAAAAGAACAGATCCTATAAGACAGAATACGTCCATCTATCCTATGTCTACTTTCACACCCTCTCAATCAGTCTACCTGACTCATGGTTCAGCGGTTGCACTCACAGACACAACAGCCCAGATGCAAGTGAGACACTGGGTGAGAAAAGACTTCTTATTAAATGCCAGTTATACAACACTGTGAGACTGCCCTAGCTAGCTGGGATCTGACAAAACTGGCCAAGAAAGCAAAACTTTCGAGAAATTTCATTATCTTTAATCAGTCACAGAGGAAAACAGAGAAAGAAAATACTAATTTACATGTATGTTTAACTCTGAGTGGGGGAGACCCTCAAATAAAATATATAATTAAGATCAAATTAATAGGTCAAAAATAGTATGCAGAGCAATAAAATCAAACCACGCATAGTACCTCTTTCTTTACATTTTCCCTAAGTTAGGCTATTATTTTAAATAAATGTTTACTAAATTTGAAGACATGAGAAAACTATGACTTAAAGAAGGGAATATAGGCTCTAGCAGAAGCCAGATTTGGGAGCAGGGCAAGCTTGCTGCACTGCTCATTAACTGTGATGCTGTGGGTATGTCATTCTTCCCACGTGTCTCAGCTTCCATCTGTAAAATGGATGTAACTCCCACATTTGAAAGTTGGGTATGAAAGCTAGAAATTAAAGATGAACCATTAAAAGTACATAGCTATTCATTTAAAGCTCATACAGTAAAGGTAAGCATACTCTTATTATCAATAGACTTTTTGTTTAATCATTTTTCCTTAAGAAGCTATACCCACAAGTAACCTGTTGAGGTTAGGAAATTAATCACAACTCTTCCACTTTTCTACTGAATTGCCATCTCCTTCCAAATTCCTTTTTTAAAGTACATTCTTGGGGCGCCTGGGTGGCTCAGTGGTTTGGGCTGCTGCCTTCGGCTCGGGTCATGATCTCAGGGTCCTGGGATCGAGCCCCGCATCGGGCTCTCTGCTCCGCAGGAAGCCTGCTTCCCTCTCTCTCTCTCTCTCTCTCTGCCTGCCTCTCTGCCTACTTGTGATCTCTGTCTGTCAAATAAATAAATAAAATCTTTTTTAAAGTACATTCTTGAAATAAACACATTATCTGCACCTGACCATGCATCTTAGGAAATTTATATGATTAGCAACATAGTAATGTAAAAATCACCAAAGTTTAGTCTGTTAAAAACCTCACTTTCATGGATGCTGCAATTCTCAGCTAATGAGGTTTCTCTTTTTAAATTTTTAAAATTTTGCTTCACTCCATGAAATTTTACATTTAAATCTTTATAGGATGTATCGTCTACTCCTCTGCCTTCTTAAACTGAGAATTCTGAACATAATTAACTTTTGCCTGGTAGGCTGGGATCATCACTGTTAACATCAATGAGAACACAGTCTTATGATACAATCACACCTCTGTAGCTACTAGATTGCATTTACATGTATATACAGGTATAGATACATAGGTTTTAAATATAGGGAGAAACAGACAGACTTGTTTAATTTCTGTAAGTAACCAGGCACCTAGAAAAGAACGAAGCTCCCATATTTTCTGACTATATTTGCATAGCAAATATAGCAGTACTTCTCCTTCATCTTTAATTTGCTATCCTTAATTTTCTAAAGGCTTAAATATCAGAAATTAAGCTTACAAGAATTTTTTTCTCAAAGAATAAACAGAGGTACTGTTCTATGAATAAAATGCTATAGCTCAGGACTACGTTGTCAGTTATTTCTGGATAAGTGAAGTGCTGACTATGGCAAGAGACATGATAAATACACTTAAAAATTATACAAGAGAATAGGAAATTCCAAGATTTTTTGTATCTTCCATGTAAGAACTATCCATTAATCATGTTCTCTCTTACTTTATGAAACAAATCTGGAAATTAAATTGTTTAATGAGATTTTTATATCAATGAAATCCCATCAAATATTAATAGTATGTCACAGAAAGAGTTCAATATAGCCTCCCTTTAAGTTGAACATTAAAACATCTCCTGCAAAGCTCTGTCAAAACTATACAAAAACAGAATAGCATAACTGCATTTTAAATAATGGGTTCACATTATGGGAAAGAAATGTTGATTCAAATTCATTTTTAATTGAAAGAAAATTTTCCCTTATAAAAGAAAATTGCTATTTTTTAAAGATATCTTATTGTTATGGCAACTGAAGAGCTAAAAATAATAAAGAAATATCAAAGTTGTTATAGCAACTAGAATTTTAAAAAGCCATGAAGTGTAAAATAATCAAACCTTTACTTGGCTTGAAATGCAACATCTATGACTCAGTTCTCAAAAGAAAACTTGAAATACTCATGCTCTTGTCTTTACAAATTATCTCTAAAGTCCAAATTAAAAAACAAAAAAACCAAAACTTCAGCCTAACAGTTGAAGTATTTTTGATATTCCTCACATCCCTCATCATTCTATACATAATCAACAATGTGCCTCTGAGAACCATACAAGTTATCAAACTGCATGAGAAGCAGGAAATGTGAGTTAATAAAGGCATGTTGAATTGAACTCAACTACTCAGAGTTCGTGCAAAATCTGCATTTTCTGGTCTTCTAACATGCTTCTTATCTCTAATCTTCACTGTTCTGCTCTAGAATACACTAAAGGTTGAAAAGATCTACTCACTGCCAAAGTGCTTTGCCCAGATTCATCCAATTAGAGTTCAATTAAATTACTATTTTACTGAAGGTCTATTGAATGCTACGTATTGGATGAAGTTCTGAGATCTTTTCTCATAGAAGTCACAGTCTGGTAGAGAACAAACTAAAATAGGTCAACATCACTGGAAGGTGACGTACAATGAAGGGATATAGTAAGAGTATCAGAAAAAAAATTTATGAAGGTTCTACAAGCAGTGGTAAGGTCTTTAAGGATTTAAACCAGGAAGTAACATAAATTGATTCTTTTCCCAGAGATAGACAGATGAAGAAATTAAAATTTTGGATATACATGCTTTGTACTAGAAAATGTAGGTTAAGTCTTTACTTTCGTAGTTTCATTTGTTTCTTTCTAATAACTAATGACCAAGATTCGGATGACAAATGTAGTAACAAATAGTGATAACATAGCACGTTTCTCCAGTATTTACACACTGAACAGAACTGACTGGGAACAGACCCCTCTGTGTGTTTCTCCACACCCCTCTGCTTTATTTGTACTTTTTTAAAAGTATATTTCCCCCCTAAAAATAATTGGCTTATTTTTAAGGTAGCTGTGGTTTCTCCTGTGAACTAGTAAAGACACCTTGAGAAGTTCACGCTGGGCTCAGGGGGAATGTGGGCCTTATACAGAAAGGGAGAGCTGCCTTCTATTATATATGCAGGAGTTTCCTACCTCCGCAGAAAGATGATGCTTACAAAACCACAAATCTTCCCTTACCTGCCTTACCCAGTAAAGAAGAGGATTAGTGATAATCATTACTATTTTGATCCTGAGCCCATTAAAATTCTGTTGCCTTTTAATAAAATGAGTTACTGGTATTGTCCTTTAGATAAATGATCTACAATGCCTTTCTTTATTCTTAATCTGTACTTTTTAGTATCATCCAACCAAATATTTTTCCTAATTTTTCCCAAAAAAGGAATGCAAGCATTCAAAAACAGAAAAAGAATTTAATTTTATATAGTTGTATTGAGTGCTTGGACGGTACCTCCAAAACAAAAGTAATCAATAGTTAATTTGATCATTGTATTTAACTCTGTAGTAATTTGTATCCATGTAATGCCTGCATGATTCCTTTTCTAACAGTGTTGAATTTCTGTTTGTTTATGCCACATATATACAGGTCTATGTGTCTGCATATATTATTCTCAAACAACTGGGGTCCAAGGAATCTTCAAGAGTGTATCTTTAGCGGTCCATGAATACTCTGTAATATTTTTTAATTTTCAATTTTATTTCCTCCATAATCTAGAAGTCTTACAAGAAGTAGATTCTGATAACTTATCTCATAACAAAGTATTGTTATGCACTATCGGTGCCAAGATTTACTGAAGCATTTACCATTGTGTTGGAGCCAGCTAGTTCTTAATTGGTTGCAGGTCAGAAAATAGTACATAAAGAGGTTTAATTTGTAAATAATGCACCAAATGAAGGTCAAGTGACCTAACACCACACCCTACAAATAAATTCTCCAAGTGGGTTACAGAAAGTGTGCTGGGAAAACTGAGTCATATGAAAGCACATGGCCCCGTAAGCATGCCAAGCTCAGAAAAATCCCATCTGGTAGCTATCAGGGTCACATACACACTGTAAGCAGCAACTTAATTTCAGGAAAATAACCTAACCCACAGCATTAAATTAATACGGTATTGGTATTAATAGCAAAAATGTATATTTTCATTGCTTCTGGTACATTATGATCACAAGAACTAAAAGTATATAGAGCTTATATTGAATTTTACAGCACCACACATTTAGGTAACAAGATAATATTTACAGTCCATACTGGTGGAAGGGGATTGTTAAGGACTTTTCTTCACCATGAAATTGTGTGGTGTATTATTCAATGTTGAAAACCCTGACGCATACAGTTGATATTCAAAAAGATGTCTTCTAATTGTGATGATTAAGTCCTCTGGCAATACAAGTGAAAAAGAGGCAAAGCTAAAGAAAACTATTTAACTAGTGCTAAGAAACGAACAATTTTTGACTATAGCATGCCCACTAAGTATACAGAAAACATCCAATTACAAATCATACAAACAGGTGGAAAAGAGTTCTAAGAGAGAATATAATTGCCATAAGATGCTCCTTTATACATACATTTGCTTTTACATGAAAGCACTAAAGAAATGTCCTGATTATTATCCTTTCCTCCACAAACTTCCCCCACACCCTATCACCACTCCGTACATTGCATTGTCAGCTCCTAGATGGAGACAATTGTCTCATTTATCTTTGTATCACTCATGGAGCCTAACACACAATGCTTCAATCATAGATATTCAGTACATGTTTGTTGAAAGGATAATATTTCTGTTGAGCCAGCACTTTCTCCCCAAAGATCTCATAATGCTTTATAAGCAGATATTATGAACACTATAAACATATTGCATGACTTACTCCAGAGCTTATTAAAAATATGATGGAAGAGGAAAAATCAACAGAAATGAATGAAATGAAGACCTTCTAACCCTGAGACCAGAAATGTATTAGCCACAAGATCATTAAGTGTCTTTTGCAGAGGCCTAGAATAATTTACTTAGGAATTTAATTCACCAACCAACAAAGGGTTGAGTATATTTAACCATCTTCTTTACTATGTTATGAGCTCCTCTGAATAGATCTATCCTTACTATTATCCTCAGTGGTGAGCACAGTGCCGGACACATGATAGAAGATAATACTTACTAAATCAATCAAACTGACTGATTTGTGTTCCTCTCCTGCTAAATAAACATCAACACAAAATGTTATTTCATAAAGCTAGATCTTTTCCTAATCTAAAATAAACAGCAGGATTCTCTTAAAATAACAGAAATTAGGGTGGCTTAAATTCACCCAGAATATAAAGCTTTTCAAAGGAAAGCTAAAAATATACTTTCTCATCATCCTTGGGTCATGTTATGGGGGAATAAGGAAAATGAGAACTCAAACGAATTGACCTACATCTGCTAGTACAACTTTATTTTTCACCAGGCAGTTTCAAAGCTAAGTGGCTAAAGTGATTAGGTAGCATAGGGAACAACTCAGAACACTGAGCCTTTGACAGAAATCACTTTTAAGAGACAGAAATTGAGAAAGGAAAGAATAAACCTATTATGCTGTTTTCAAGACATGCCTAAAAGAGGAATAAATGTTGCTAAACTGGCAGAAGCCTGGTTAGAAAATGTTTCTATTGAAAAGGATTTGGGATCAAAGAAGAAAATGTGATTAAAAACTTGAATTAGAAGACCGAAGTGGGAATCCGCCATCAGTTTGGTGGACTGGGGGGCCTACTAGGCAGCATGATGCAACAATGTTTACAAATTCCTGAGCCGGGGGACAGGACTTGAAAAATGAATATTCACCCACACATATACATACAGACATATACACACATTCACAGAGATTCAGCATTCCTGTTCATCTAACACTGCCATCTCCATAACGCCAGCTTCAACCCAGCAATAATCTAGATGCTTTTGCTGAGACCTCACAGGCTAAAGCCTGGTGTAAATGCAGCTCTGCAACATGGACTCACATTACAAATGTTACCATCCTCTGCTTTTCCCTTTCGCTCTCTCACCTACCCCTGCTTTCAGGAGCTGAAATAAACTGGTACAGCAGTATAAAATAGAAAGACGAGTTTGAGAGATACAGTTATTTAAAAGTTAAGCTTTTTTGAGAAACTGTAATTTTGTTCAAAGAAAAAAATACACCTTGGGTTAAAAGTAGAATTTTCATAGAATTTAAATGGGCCAATAAGAAGTTAGAATTAATTGGTTATTTAAAACTCAGACCACTAACACCAAATAATTTAATATCAACATTTACTCTAGGAAAAAAGTGTTCACAGAATTCTATTCAATATCCAATACTGTGAAGTTGCCTTTATATAACAATGAGATAAATCAATCTTTTATCTTTTCTTTTCTCTTATCATATAGGAAATATTTCCAGTGCTATGCCTTTTGAATAATATTAAGACCTTGGAGTCTTTAATAGTCCTATCCTTCCACAGTCCTCTCAGGGAGAAGGCACATATGAAGATGTATTATTTGTGATAGAAAAAAAATTAAAACATTTTAGGAAACAGTATATCCAATATCCCTAGTCTGTCTTTATACTTGCAAAACTCAATAGCCCTAACAGTTCGAATGCTTGCATATACAGATATTATCTGGGTATCAAAAGATGACTGCAGAAATGTGAAGAATTCCAGTTATAGTAATGGGTTGAAATGACATTTTCCTTAATAACTCCTTTTATAAATGTACAGCCCAAGATGAATGTCATTATGGGACTATTTATAATTTAAAGCTTTCTGTCAAGATGATTTTATGCCCTGACATGGCTCTGAGTAGGCTGGTAACAGCTGTATCCCCCCGAGGGAAAAGAAATTATTGGTGGTGTTCAAGAGCAAAGGTATTAAATAGGAAGTATTTTAAACAGAACTTCATGAGAATGATGACAGCTAATTTTTTTTAATTTAATTTTTTTCCAGTGATCCAAAATTCATTGTTTTTGCACCACATCCAGTGCTCCATGAAATAGGTGCCCTCCATAATACCCACCACTGGGCTCAAGTGAGTTGGGGGAAATCGGAGGAGCAGACAAATCTTGAGAGACTGTGGACTCTGAGAAACAAACTGAGGGTTTTGGAAGGGAGGAAAGTGGGGGTTGGGTGAACCTGATGATAGCTAATTGATTGTAACATACAGTAAAATTCTCCCAGTCAACCAATAACTATTTCAGTAATAAATGTTGCTTTACCAATAAAGCTTCTTCCTCGAAGTAGATGAAACTTAATTACAAATATAACTCTAATCCTTTGAGCTTCCTAATAAACTAGATGCTTGGCACTATTACAATTAAGGTTTTTGTACACAAAATGGGTATTAGAAAAGTTTTGGAAATTAAAAAAAAATGATCCAATATTGCTGGAATGTCACTATATTTATAAATTTTAACTCTGCAAAAATGAGTTTAACGAATATGAAAGAAATCAAGAGAAAATGCCAATTATTGAGTAACATGAAGATGTACTATATTTGTGGAAAACACTAGTCTCAACCCCACCATTAAAAATCAGACTGAGGTGTTTGTTTTTGTTTTTATTATCCAGTTTTTAATCTACACAAGCAAAAATGATTGTGTTTAATTTGCTCCTTATATTTGGGGGGATTTTCATAAGAATCTAAGCTGGTAAGAAATTCTGAATACAATTATTAGAAATATTCTTCATGGCTCAGCCAAATGCTACTAGAAATAAAAGAAAATTCTAGTCCACTATTTATTGGATGACAGAAAGTCACTTGAATTCTTCCAGTCCTAAGGCCTAATTTGTTTCATTTATAGAATGTGATGCTTACCAAATGAGGCATGTAATAGCAACATCTGATGCTTTTTAAAAGTTGTTTAGAGTCCAGAAAGTTTTACATTCACAAGGGTGCCTATTAACAACATTATTAATGTGTGTTGGGACACAAAGACTATAGACATAACAGAAAACTACTGATAAAAAATTTAACATACTACAGTATCTGTTGGTTATACTGGTCAGATCCTATCTACAGCAAATGCCATAACAAATTCTAATGAAAAAACTCAGCACGACAAAAAGATTCCCAATGCTGTGGCTGATGACTTACACAGCTCAAATAATATTCAGTGTGTTAACAGTGTTCCTTACCAACTAATAGCAGCTACAACAACAAAAAGTAGAAAGTCCTCTTACTATTTGCTTGCAATGACCGATAAGGACAATTTAAACCAACTTTTTTCCTAAATGTTAAATGATAATCCTATTGTTGGCTTATTTTAACTCCACAAGAACTTGCATTCCAATGGTATACTACAATTTTGTAACAATAATAACACCAATAAAGTGTTAAGCATGAGCACAACTGGAACATAAAGGTGTGCTATATACAAGTCAATTAGATGCATTAAAGACTGTAATTTATTCATGTTTTTATTCCATAGTAGCAATAAGACACTTCAGAAAGTGTGGTCTCAAGGAGATTACTGCACCGAATGCAGTTTAAGTTACTCGGCACCTTTTTCCGACATCTTTTTGTTTCCTTCATAGGAAGCAAAAGCACTATTGAACAATTTTGACTAAAATATGGTTATTGTTTGTTTATTTAAAATATGGCTGAGATGACATATAGTAAAGCCTGAGAAGTACATCATGAAACATTTCCAAAAATTAATAAAATATGTATATTTATCATTATCAAAAAGCATTTAATAACTAAAGAAATACAGAAATGTCATGGACTTGAGGAAAGAAATGAAGGTTAAATCTGTATTTTACTAATTTTAAATGCCAGGCTGAGAATGGAAAAGGAGCAGAAGCTACACTATGAGCCACTGTCTCTAGTAATCCTAAGGGCATGAGGGTAAGGCACATTAAGGTTATTTTTTCATGCCACAAGTACCTCTTGTTCTAGGCCAACACTACTGAACACAGCAATTTTACATCCCCTCTTTGACAGTGGGTCAGGGAAAAAAAGACATATCCTATATTCGAGGTAGGCCATAAAAACATAGATACACATTTCCTTCACTCATCATTCAGTAAATTTTTTCTTGATAGCCTAATATATACTATGGTTTCTTTTTTGAAGTCCTTTGGTTTTGGTCAAATACAGCTTTTCTTATAAACTGAAGTGACTTCTCCTTTAGGAACAAGGGTGCTTACTTCTCAGATCATTTGCCTTTGGCCTACATATCCCAAAATAAATATATTTTTTTCTGGTTCTGAAAAGAAAGTTTAGTTTCAAACAGATGTCATATATAAATCAAAAGTAAAGTGAACACTCAGTCTACCTTCTGTACTTAAATTACCTCGAGAAGTTTTTCCAAAATTGGATCAAAGGCTTGGCACAAGATAGGACAGGTCTTTTCCAGAACAGAACTCTATACTAGAGGAAGGGAGGAAAGCAGAGGAAGGAGGGCAGGAGGGAAGAAAGGAAGAAAAGAGTGTGGAGTGAAAGAAGGAAGCAAACAAAAAAGGAAAACTTCAAAAGACCTCCAAGAGGATTACATAGAAAAATTATAAAATATAAATATTTCTAAAGTATTTTCATCCAAAAGCATATTACTTAGCATTTAAGTAGCCCCTTTAACCCAGGAGTCTTTTAAGTTTTTGTATTAGTTGATTCATAAATCAAAATACAGGTATAAGACACTTTGGAAACATTATTCAGTTCATTTTGAGACAAAGAGGCGGCAGTTTTACTCACAGTACATTTTCCAGAAGAGAGTAAAGAAGAAAATAGTCCAAAAGACATTTGGGAATTACTATCAAAAGGTTTCTTTTTGTTCGTTATCTGTTGATTCAATAAAGTGTTAAGTGCTTCCTACAATGTCAGATGCAGTCCAAAGGCACTACGGAAAAATGCTAGGGGGATATGTTTATACTCTATACTGCCAGAGCCACCTGTAAGCAAAATAAGATAGTTTGGTACAGAAGAACGAACAAAGAACTTTGTTTTAGAGATCTAGGCAAGGCATCATATGTTACGATTAACAAATATGCATCCCATACCAATAAATTCTTATGCCTTTGGATGTCTCATCTAGAAAAAAGAGTCATACACCATTGTCTTGCTTATCCCAGATGGTGAGTTGAAACATTAAATAAGAAAATATTTATGAAACATTTTGGGGAAAAAATTATAAAGTATGTTAAAAATGTCATTATTTTTACCAATAAAACTTCAAAAAAGAATGGATACCTGAACTATATAAGACTATTTGATGTAACTTCTCTTAGGCTTCTATTTCCACACCAATAAAGGATTATGGCCTTCATATTATAAAAGGCTTTCATGAGGATAAAGCTAGAAAGTATATAAGAAAATCTTGGGCACCTGGGGGGCTCAATCGGTTCAGCATCTGCCTTCAGCTCAGGTCATGATCTCAGGGTCCTGGGATCAGGCTCCACATCGGGCTCTCTGCTCAGCCTCCCCACCGGCTTGTGTTCTCTCTCACTCATTCTCTCTCTCAAACAAATAAATTAAATATCTTTTTAAAAAAGAAGGTACTTAAGAAAATTTTGTAACTAAGAAGGGCTATTTCTATAAACTGAATGTTTATGTTTTACCAAAATTCTATGTGGAAATTCTAGCCCCCTAGGTGATGGGCATTAGGAAGTAGAGTCTCTGGGAAGTGATTAGTGCCTTTAGAAATGTCATCCAAGAAGCTGTCTTGGGGGCACCGAGGTGGCTCATTAGTTAAGTGTCTGCCTTTGGCACAGGTCATGATCTCAGGGTCCTGGGATGGAACCCTGCATCAGGCTCCTTGCTCCACAGGAAGCCTGCTTCTCCCACACCCACTCGCTCTGCTTGTGTTCCCTCTCTCTGGGTCTCTCTCCGTCAAATAAATAAATAAAATCTTTTTAAAAAACAAAAAACAAAAAAACGCTGTTTTGCTTTCTCCACCATGTGAGGACAAACTGAGAAGGCATCCTTTATAAACCAGGAAGTAGACCTTCACTGGACATTGAATCTGTTTATGTCATGACCCTGGACTTCCCAGCCTTCAGAACTATAAGAAATAAATATCTGTTGTTTGTAAGCCACCCCTTTTATTGTATTTTGTTATAATAACCCAAATGGTCAACTATGAAATATAAATTATTGTTTGTATTATTACGAATTCTATTTTCTATTTTTAAAACTTTTGGAAGTTGTTCAAATGTTTTAAAAAGTTACTTAAATCTTGATGACCCTTATTAATCAGGCACAGGAAACCTAAACACAAGATAATTTTCGCCCAATGGGCAGAGAAATTATTCCAGTTATACTTATATTAAGTCTCCAAACTGGAAGAAACCACAGAGTGCTCTCTTTTTCTTATGAAAACGAATTCAAAATATGTGCTCTTAAAGCAGATAACTCCTTTGTTTACTACAACTTTGGGTAAGTTACTTAAAATCTTTATGCTTCAATAACAGCACTTAAATAATTATAAATAATACAAACAGCAATAATTAAATGAATTCATACATTCAATAATAAATATTCAAAAGGATTAGCTATTTTATTATATACCACTAAAGGCATTATCAAATTTCTACATTCTCCAAGCAGTATGATACAAAGCCTTTATATAAATCACTCTTGCTTCCCTTCAAAAGTACTAAAAGCTGACACACAAAGAAAGTTGTACTTATAGTAGGACAGCATAAACCCTAACAGACCAACTTTAAGCTCCAGACTAAATGCAAAGGAACAATTCACTGAGGGCTCTGGAGAGAGGAAAAAAGCAGGATTATTTGGGAGAGGTAATCCAACTTGGAAAGCAGGAATATGAGATAAGTATGCATTTTTTGCAGTTTTGACCTGAGGGTAGGCCACAGTCACAATTGATGCAAGATGGCTGACGTTCCTATTGTCTTTCCTGACCCTGAGAAGGCAGGGTCAGGCCCAGCATAATCACAGTTGCCAGAGAGAAGAAGGAAATAAAGGAGAAGAAAGAGCCAGAGACTGAGAACCCTAAATTTTGTGTATAACGCCTCCCAAGTTTCTGAGTAACCCCCAACCCAAGTATACATGTGACAGACTACAAGATGGTAGGCTCAAGTTGAATGGGCTCAACCCAGAATGGGTCTGCTAGCCACCAAGACAAAACAGAGCTTACAATCTGAATAAAATCAAGTTAGGCACTTGCTGAACAAAAAGTCAGTACTCTCAAAATATTCACAATTTCCAGAACAGAACTCCAAAATTACTTGACAAACAAGTACCAGGAAACTGTAACCTATTTACAAAGGAAAAGACAATCAACAGAAGGCAACCTTAAGACGATCCAGATGTTGAAATTGTCAGACATGGACTCTGAAGCAGCTATGAAGCTATGCTCAGTGAAGTGAAGAAGAAAACTATACCTGCACTGAGTAAAAAGTAGAGTAAATTTCAGGAGAGAAAATGAAAATATAAAAAAGATCCAAAGGAACATTTTAGAATATAAACATAACATTAAAAATTCACAGCAGGGACTTAAAATAGAATAGAGATGAAAAAAGACCAATTGAACTTGAAGAAAGATTAACAAAAATTATTCTACCTACAGAAGAAAGAAAAACAGCTTATCCAAAAAAAAAAGAGAAAGCCCCAGAGATCTAAGGAGACAATATCAACAAGACAAAATCCTAGTAGTAGAAGAGAATTGGGAAGTAAGACATATTTGAAGAAGTAATGTCCCAAATCTTTCCAAAGTTGGTGAAAGACATCAATTCACAGATTTAAGAAAGTTTGTGGTCCCAAGGAGGACTAATATGAAGAAAACCATACTTAGGCATATCATAATCAAACTATCAAAAATCAAAGTGAAAAAGAAAATCTTTAAAGCAGCCAGAGAAAAACAACATTTTATATACTGGACAGCAATGATCCAAATGATGCAGGACAAGTCAAATAATTTTTGAGTATCACTGCAAAATAAAAACACAGGGACCATTGTTCAAAACTATTAAGAATCTCAAGACAAATACAGGAGAAAATTTAACCAAGCACACAGCCTTTGTAATAAGTGTGGAGTCCTATGTAACTGCACAGGTCACATGCCCATGAAACGGACTCTGGAGCAACTATGGGCTTGCACCAAGAATGAGAGAAGCCAAAGGAACATTTTCAAAATGCTGAAAGAGAAAACCATCAACCCAATAGTGTATACCCAGGGAAAATGCCCTTCAAGAATGCAGGAAAAATAAGGACATTTTCAGATAAAGGAAAGCTATGTTATCAACAGACCTGTGCCATATGGAATGCTAGAGAAATTATTTCAGGCTCAAGAGAAATGATACCAGAGAGAAACTTGAATCTTCAGGAATAAATGAAGAGCATGAAAAAATAGTGGTAAGTATCTGGATTTTCCTAAGTAGATCACTGAAAAGCTTTTTAAAAGAGTCCTCTGGCTGCAATATGGAGAACAGGATGGAGTAAAAGGGAGTGAGGAGGTGAAAAAATTGAAGTGGGAGGACCATTTAGAAAGCTATTGTTGTCACACTGGAAAAACACATGCCTTAGAATCCAGCAATGGCAAAGAAGATGGAGAATGCCCATGTTTGAATCCCAGCTGTAACAGAAAACTGACGTTCTTTCCAACTTTACTAGACTACGCTAGAACAGGAAAAAAGTACAAAGTATTTTCCCAGTTTGTGATTCTGGGAGAAAATCAAGTCAAGCTTAAATTTCAGTCTGTCCTGGAAAATTCCCTAGAAATATGTTCACATCATTATATGCGTCCGCAAAATTTGCAAAACAAAACAAAAAAAAGGTTCTTTCCTTAAAGAACTCTGCCACCACAAAACTATGCTTCCAGCCCAACAAAACCTGAATCCACAGTGGATATTCAAATACAACTAAGTAGCATAAAAGGGAGAGATGAAAGGCATATTAGAAATAAAAATTAAGCCAGTTTATAAATTCTCTTGAGCATTTAGAATAATACTAAACATGTTCTGAAAGATGAGTGCCATTTAAAAAGCACTCTAACAAAAAAATAAATAGGGGCACCTAGGTGGCTCAGTGCGTTAAGCCTCTGCCATTGGCTCAGGTCATGATCTTAGGGTCCTGGGATCGAGCCCTACATTGGGCTCTCTGCTCAGTGGGGAGCCTGCTTTCCCCTCTCTCTCTGCCTGCCGCTTTGCCTACTTGTGATCTCTCTCTCTCTCTCTCTCTCTCTCTGTGTCAAATAAATAAATAAAATCTTTAAAAATAAATAAAAATTAAAAATAAAATAAATAAAAAGCTCTCATAAATCAGTAATTAGTATAATATATAGTATGTTCAAGATTCATATAATTATGTCTATGTCAGTAATCAGATATGTCATGAACAATATCTAAACTCATTTTCTTCCTGGGAGTGATTTCTAAAAAGGAATACAAATAAAGTGACTCTATTAGTTTAGGCATTTAGTATATGTCATTTCATTTCTACAGCAAAGGCACTAGGCAGGTTTCCTAAAGGACTATTTGTCACAAGATATTTCTGGCTACATCTTTACCCATTTCCAAAAAAAAAAAAAGCCCTCCAGTAACCTTAAATTCTGTTAAGCTACTATCTCCATGACAGAATATTTTAAATTAATGTGGTTGGCTTTCACTAAAGAACTCTTCTCTCAATTTAACCTGACAGAAGCAATGGGGAATAGGACTTGTCTTCCTGGGAAATAAAATGTATTAAGGTTTTAAATGTGATGGGTCAAGTAGTATAGGAATGAAGATTAATGGAAGTAAAATTTAATTCTTATTCTTTGGGCTCAAATGGAAAACCTAAAAGGCTCCATACATTTTGAGAATTAAAGAAAAAGCCTGAATCAAAAATGAAAGTAGACAGCCAAAACTCGGGAGAGAAAAATGATTTAGAAGAAATATCTACTTCTTTGATTCTCTTTCTTTCCTTCTTTTCCATCAAGTAAAAGCCAAGTATCAGATGATTTAGATGTTAAGAACTTAAACTTTACAAGGCAACTATGTATAATCCACTGTCATGATTCTCATTTTGTATTTATTTACACAGTATTCCTTTGATAAGAAACTAAACTATTTTAAAACTATATAAATATAAAATATATAAAAATAAAAAATATATAAATATAAAACTAACTATTTTAGTTTTATATTAAATATATACTTTATTTTTTTAGAGAGAGAGAGTGCACATGCACGCATGCACATGGGGTAGGAGGGAGATAAGGGAGGGGCAGACAGAAAGGGAGAGAGAGAATCTTAAGCAGGCACCATGGCCAACACAGAGCCCAAAGCAGGGGCTCCATCTCATCCCCCCGAGATCATGACCTGAGCCAAAATCAAGAGTTGGGGACTCAACTGACTCAGCCACCCAGGTGCCCCATAACTATTTCAGTTTTTAAACTATATTGTCACAGTCCCTATTAAAGTACCATCAGAATTTTTCATAGAGCTGGAACAAACAATCCTAAAATTTGTATGGAACCAGAAAAGATGCCAAATAGCCAAAGGAATGGATCACTGGGTATGGTGCATAAACCATGAATTTTGGAACACTGAAAAAAAATTAAATTATATTAAATAGATTTTTAAAAATCTGATTTACCAAAAGAAAAGAAAGCAAGCATGCAAGCCAAAGCTGAAGTCATCATAATTCCAGACTTCAAGTTCTATTACAAAGCTGTAATCATCAAGACAGTATGGTACTGGCACAAAAACAGACACATAGATCAGTGGGACAGAATAGGAAATACAGAAATGAACCCTCAACTCTATGATCAACTAATCCTCAATGAAGCAGAAAAGAATATCCAATGGGGGGGGAAAAATCTATTCAACAAATAGTGTGGGGAAAATTGGAAAGCCACATGCAGAAGAATGAAAGTGTACCACTTTCTCATACACAAAAATTAAACTGTATTGTCTTGGGGCACATGGGTGGCAGAGTCACTTAAGCATCTGACTTTTTATTTCAGCTCAGGTCATGATCATCGGGTTGTGAGATTAAGCCCTGTGTTGGGTGTGGTGTCACCTTAAGATTCTCTCTCTCTCTCTCCCTCTGCTCCCCACCTCCATGCTCTCTCTCTCCCTCTCTTTAAACACACACACACACACACACACACACACACACACACACACACACACTCTACATTGTCTTATCTGTCCATAACAGTAATAGTGTTCAGCTATGATCTCTCTTACCCATGACTGTAGAAAAAAATTTTAACTATTTTATACTAAGTAATAAATTACATTGTGACTTCTAGCTATTTCTTTCTTAACTAAAATAAGCCAGAAATTATTACATACATTTACTGAGCCAATAATCATTAAACAAACAAACAAACAAACACTATTTCAGGAACATTTTAGGGTTTAAGGCCTAAGACCTAGAACCTTGCTACTCAAATTGTTTCATGGACTATTAAAGGTACTGGCATTAACAGATGGGTTGTTAGAATGAGAACTGCAAGCCCCATCCCAGATCTACTGAATCAGTCAATAGTGAAATTAACCCTGAATGTAAACAAACCAAGAACAAATTATCAAGTATTGACTCTGCTTTCATGATTAAATCCAGACTTGCAGAGAGGTATGGAATTGGCACTTGAGATCATATTCCAAGTTTACATTCTAATCGAGTCAAAGTGACATAATGTTGGCATTTAGATTGGCTGCCATATTTTTACTGGCACAAGCCCTTCTTAAATTCTCTCTGGAGTGCCCCTGGAGGAACAAGGTATCCTTGCCCCTCAAAATTACTACGATAAACATGGATTTCTTTTGTTTTTTGAAGAGGTTTCACTATTATAGGCTTTTTTAGAGAACATCTTTCTCCAGAATAAAAAAAACAAAGTTAATTTGTAACCATTTTCATGAAGTATTAATATGCTACCAGAAGACCCCTATATTAAAGAATTGTCAATGACTTAGGACACTACTGAATTTGGTACAAACTAATAAAATTTAGCAGTAAGAGAATCTTTCCTCTTATATGGTAATAAAATCATTCTATATAGAGTTCCATTAACAATATGAATGCAAAGAGTAAATGCCTATACACATAATAAATGCAAAAAAGCTTCAATTTTTATAATATAAAACAGTATCATTTTTAGCTCAATCTATCATGTATTGTTGTGCAGCAAAAATCCTGTGGAAAATGACGTGATCTTCATACTTGCAAGTGCTGGAGACTATTTTTGTTAAGACTGTCAGAATTTACTAACCACAGGGACGCTTGGGTGGCTCAGTGGGTTAAGCCTCTGCCTTGACTCAAGTCATGGTCTTAGGGTCCTGGGATGGATCGAGCCCTGTACTGGGCTCTCTACTCAGCAGGGAGCCTGTTTCCCCCTCTCTGTCTGCCTGCCTCCTCTCTGCCTACTTGTGATTTCTCTCTGTGTCAAATAAATAAATAAATCTTTAAAAAAAAAAAAAGAATTTGCTAACCACAACTATGACATACAGTCTAAAGAGTGTAATAACCTCCATATCATGTTAATTAATTGTTCTTCCTTTTTAAAGATCTATTGTGTTGTCTAAGCAATAATTCAAGTAAAGTGCCCCTGAAAAAAAACACTTGGGTTCCCACGTTGGGGTCTAGTTGGCAGTTCTGAGCCTTGCCAAAAGCCCCGACTCACCCTTTGTGTCCTCTTTTAGAGGCTCATATTCTACACACAGCTTCATTAACAGTGGGCTGAAAACAACCTTGGGTTGAGTGTTTTGTTTGGGACTTATTTGGCCAGGAACTTTTGAACAGGAGTGTCCCAATAAAGTACTAGATATTATGCATGTAAGAGTGAGCTTTAAAAAAAAAAAAAAAAAAGGTCTTTCAGAAATTTCTAACTACTTTGTAACTGCATGACTTAGTCTGATTGATAAAAGCAGTTATTAAAAGTTTACCTCAAAAAAAAAAAAAATGTTTGCCGCCCGTTCCAAAGAAAAGCAAAACAAAACAATATCAGTGGAATAATACCTTACCTTACTTAATCTAAACATCATGCTACCTATGAAAAGCAAATGATTCCAGTTTCTAAAGTGTATGAGTTCAACATCAGTCTGTAGTGGTGCACAGCTTTTACCACATATGCAGCGAGCCGCCCTGACCACAAGCACGAGTTCTCAGCCTTGGAAAGCTGGCAAGTTGCCTCTTAGTTTTTAGTCTTTGTAGATACTGTTTATTCATGAAAACTGTGATAATCATGTGGTTTTATCACAATATAAAGAAGAAATATTCTCTATGGTTTTACGCTCCAAGCAAGTTCAATGGAAAACATTAAAAAGGGAGTTAAAAACCATAATTAATTACAGGTAACTCTAGTTTCTATTTCCAGTTCTGACATACCTCTTCTATTTGACCTTGGGCTGAGTATTTAAACTTTTAGATTTCTACATTAACTGTAATACTATGGTTTGAAATCAATCTAATCCATAGCTAAGTCAAAAAGATAAACTAATGTTTCTAAATCAATTCTCAATTCTCAAAATTAATGTATGAAATAAACCTATAACAATACTTTAAGGTGAACATCTGAGTAACTGAGTTACGCAAATTAATGCAAATCCACATACCTCAAGTTCAACAGAAACCCTAATCAAAAAGAATCCCAGAGATCTAAAACCTGAATAAAAACTATGGCACCTGCTTTAATAACTGTTTTTGTTCAATATACTCTCTTGTTCTTATCAGGTGCATCAAATAATATAAGTTAGTGGCAAATCTGGGTTAACAAACTTTTTCTTAATTCAACAGAAATACAATTCAAAGAAATACATCGACATTTAAAAAGTAATTACTACGTCATTCCTAAGACTTATGTTTGCCATAACTGAGCATGCCATGAAGTTTGCAAACATTAGATTGTGCTGTGTCAGCAATCATTTGTACAAAATTTAGCATCCTGAAGTATAACCGATTTGAAATAGCAGCACAGAATAAACTGTTCCCCAAAGAGCCACAATTCAAATCATCTTCATACAAATAAAGAATCAATATAAAAATGAAAATCTAGGGGCGCCTGGGTGGCTCAGTGGGTTAAGCCACTGCCTTCGGCTCAGGTCATGATCTCAGGGTCCTGGGATCGAGTCCCGCATCAGGCTCTCTGCTCCTCAGGGAGCCTGCTTCCTCCTCTCTCTCTCTGCCTGCCTCTCTGCCTACTTGTGATCTCTCTCTGTCAAATAAAAAAATAAAATCTTTAAAAAAAAAAAATGAAAATCTACTATGTGCCAACATGTGCGGGAAGGGTAGGAAAGCTACAATTCCAGATCTACTGAGGGGAACTTGTCAGTTACCTTCAGTTATCTTCCTAATTTGTCCAACTACTTGCCCATTTTAGATGTTTCTTTGAGAAAACTAATTAGTTCCACTTTAACTGGTTTATTTGAGAAACTAATAAACCTCTGTATATGTATTAAAACATATCAAAAGATAGGAAGTAAATTAACAAAAGCAACATTAAGAACAATGATAAAGTTCTTACTTTAAAGTTCTTACTAGTAATTCATAATCAATTACTATTTGGTAAATTAAGAAATATCTGAAGTGCTGGATATAATAATCATCATACAAACAAAAAGAGGCCTGGGAAACAAGACACAGAATATATGCATAATACACATACCCTTATGAAATTAAAACAGTCTCTTTTATATAGTAATTCTCTATGAAGATTTCAGTTAAAGGAAAGAAACTGTTAAGCTTATACAAATGACAAAATTAATTAGATAAATTCACTAATAGTTGTTAGATATTTATGTTGATTTTGATCTCACATGATATATATGTATATATGTTTATATTTATATATATCTGCATACATTCCCAAATGTTGTCTACTAAGATTATTTTTAAGTAGCATGGTTTGTTCCAGGATTTAAAATACATGGTAAGATTACAAGTTAAAAAACTTGGCAGATCAACCAAAATATTTTAACTCCAAAATTATTGCTATTATGTAAATTTATTTCTAAAAAGAAGTCCATTAAATATCAAAGTTTATCACTACAAAATAAAGTTGGCTAGAAATCTTTCATATCACTCCTTTCAACTAGCACATAAGCAGTGAAAAAATGTTGCTAGAAGCTGGATAGCAAGTAGCTAACTCTACAGTTTCTTTTGGTAAAACAGCCTGTGCAGGCAGCTGATAAGCAGTTTCCTTTTTAAATTAGAGTCATTTCCTGATTAATTAGTCCCAGAGCACTTAATGCAAGACTACACTGTGCCCCTGGGACAAACAGTGATTCTCCTCTTGGTACTATTAAGTATCATCTTTTCCCAAGGATCCAGCTCAATCTATTTTCAATGGGAAAAGGTATTTTCACAGTAAAAATAAGTTGGAAAAACTACAGGTCAATAACAAGAGATATATCACCAACCCCAGCAGGAAAAGTATGCAGACTATATAGGGGAATCCCTTCAATTCTTCATTTAAATTCTCCTATAATTTTTTTTTTTTAAGATTGATTCATTGATTGACTTATTTGACAGAGAGAGAGAGATCAGAAGTAGGCAGAGAGGCAGGCAGAAAGAGAGGGGGAAGCAAGCTCCCTGCTGAGCAGAGACCCTGATGTGGGGCTCCACCCCAGGGACCTGAGCCGAAGGCAAAGGCTTAACCCACTAAGCCACCCAGGTGCCCCACTTTGTTTTTTAACTCAGAAAATCTTGATTTTAAATAGCAATTTTTAAATGTAATAAAGATTATTTTCCCTTTTGACTGAATGGTCGGCTCTGTAAGACTAAAAAAGAAATCTTGTGAACATACCTAAATCATCCCTGCAAAAATGTGACCTTTGAAACTCTTCAAAGACCTGAAGTCTCTAGAAAGTAAAGTAGGAAAGTTACAGTCTTCAATTACATAATCTGTATAAAGAGACAGAACCTTATCCAAGGTATCTAAGTACCAAATAGACAGATGAGTAGAAAAATTAAGATAAGTGTCCTTTTCTTTTTTTTTAAGTTTTCAATTAAAAAAAATTGCCATTATACTTTTTCAAAGAACTGAAGTTTTAAAGAGTTAAATGGAATTGCTCCTTTTCACATCATTTTTGCAGGTATCAAGGTTAAAGTTTCATAATGCTGTCTTCAGAAAATTAGTCATCTATTAAAAGATTAAGCAGCTTTCATAAACATGTCAGGGATCAGCTCTTAAAGGGTAGAAGTGATTGAATTATTCTGACAGGAGTAACAAGTAAAGCTCTCAAGTATGCATACCCACAATATCCCATAATTTAAAAAGTTTTAAGCAACTTTTACCAAGTCTATTCATCATTCATTAGGAATAAAAGTTTGTATGTAAAAAAAAGTAGAACCTATTGTACTCTTTTTTAACTTTTTATTTTTTATTAACATACAATGTATTATTAGCCCCAGGGGTACAGGTCTATGAATTGCCAGGTTTACACACTTCATAGCACTCACCATAGCACATACCCTCCCCAATGAATCTACTGTATTCTTAATAGAAGCATTACTGATAAAATTGTGAATCTAGAAAAAGTAAAGATTTAATAGAAAAAAACAACCAAATGAGAATCATAATAAAATAGCTATGGAGTAATTATTCTTTTCAAATAGCAACATATTGAATTAATTATAATACTTATTTTGAAACAGTCTGTGGAATGAATATATTAATTAAATCAAAAGCCAATTTATGGAATAAAGCTTTAAAGTCTGAAAAAATTTGCAATATCAATCATATCTCCAACATGGTATTTATCTAGTATCTTCTGGAAGAAGCTCAAGAATTTCTCAGAGAAACTGAACTTTTCTAAGGCCTATAATAATGTTTCATTTTTCTATTAATGGGGAGAAGGAAGTAGAAACTAGGATATGAGTTTGCAATAGGAGATATATTCTGTGTCATATTTTGGGGTCTTTGTGTATGCATATTAACAATTACATATGGGGCGCCTGGGTGGCTCAGTGGGTCGAGCCGCTGACTTCAGCTCAGGTCATGATCTCAGGGTCCTGGGATCGAGTCCCGCATCGGGCTCTCTGCTCGGCAGGAAGCCTGCTTCCCTCTCTCTCTCTCTCTGCCTGCCTCTCCATCTACTTGTGATTTCTCTCAATAAATAAATAAAATCTTTAAAAAAAAAAAAAACAATTACATATGTACTCCATAAGCTTAAAAGAGTAATTATTTTACTTACAATGAAAATACTGAATAAATTATGATGACAACTTTTCAATGACTAGTCTTGCATCTGGTCCCTAAGAGCTACTCATTAAATGTCATGAAAAAAGTGAGACTTCAGTTAATCAGCTCCGGTTTATAACTTGAAGCATTCTATTAAATAACAAAACAAAACAAAACCCCTCCCAAAACAAACACTAACATACTAACATTCTTTTTTTTTTTTTTTTTAAGATTATTTATTTATTTGACCGAGAGAGAGAGCGGGAGAGGGAACACAAGCTGGGGGAGCAGGAGAGGGAGAAGAAGGGAGCCCAGTGTGGGGCTCGATCCCAGAACCCTAGGATCATGACCTGAGCCGAAGGCAGGTGCTTAACAAATGAGCGACCCAGGTGCCCCCAAAACAAACATTCTTAACTTCTAATATAATTATTTAATTGTAATACCATAATCAATTAACCCCTCCTATTTTTTAAATCATGGAGCACTGACCTATATACTTCAACTCATGTAGTCACTCAACAAATGTTTATACTCAAGGCTAGTGCCAGGCTCTGGGGATACAAAGCATATTTCGTTTGGAGAAACAAAATGACAGTTTCTCTATGATAACACAGTCTGTTGTCTTGTCAGTTTAAAAAATCAACTAAAAGCCATGCAACTAACAAGCAGCCTAAACTGAGAAATTCACAAGGAAAATGAAACCCAGCAAATATAAAATTCCAAATAATGAAAACCACCTTTTAGAGCTACATTAGGGATAGTTAAGAAAAGGAGGCAGGTTACAGATGGAAGAAATGATGGAGAGACAAATATAAACTATAACAAAACACAAAAGGATAAAGATACTGAGAAATTCAGAAAGTAATCAAACAAGAACCTACAACATGAAACTGTTAACTGTTAGAAAAATATGACAAGAAATGTGTAATATGGGGGTGGTGGTTTGGTAGCTGTCTCATATCTATTGTCTCACACTTTTTTTTTTAATTAACATATAATGTATTATTTGCCCCAGGGGTACAGGTCTGTGAATTGTCAGACTTACACACTTCACAGCACTCACCATAGCACATACCCTCCCCAACGTCCATAACCCAAACACCTCTCCCTACCCCTCTCCGCCGCCCTCAGTTTGTACTGTGAGATTAAGAGTCTCTTATGGTTTGTCTCACTCCCAATCCACCCTGCCTCTCAAATTCCTCATATCAGAGAGATGTCTCACACTTTTTTAAAACCCTGATACTAATTAACGGAAAAGAGATGTAAACATAAATTTGAATGAAAAAGGAAGTCAATACAAAAACCCTGGGGTAAACTCATTATACCACATTACCCAATAAAATAGAAATATGCTCTAGAAACATGTGCAGATAAGATTAACAAAATTATTATTTAAAAAAGTTATTATGAAATGGGATCCAGGAATAATACTATAATCCCAGACTTTTGAAAGTTCGCATGATTTTGGAAAAGTATCAATTTTCCTCTTATCCTTAATTCTAAAGCTGTAATAATACTACTTTTATGCCACTGAATGATCTATGTTCAATAACCCAAAGACTTCCCTCAAAACAGTGTACTCCTTCGCTAACTCCATGACATGAAAATAAAGGTAACATCAGAAAATCACCTGTTCCTTAATTTACCTGGAAACTATTTACGAAGTTTAAAGGATAACAAAGACAAAACATTATCTGTTACTAGAAATAGAACATTGTCACTTAAGTACATAAAAGTACAAATACATTTTAAAATTTTTACAGAAAAATGTCAATGCTGGGGGAAAGACTTTGAGTGCATCTCAGATTCACATATAAATTGTAGTTTTGATAATTGTAGTTTTGCAAGTGTCAATACAGGTATCATAAAAAATGAAAGACCCTAGAGGAGAAAGAAAGTTTGATAAAAATGATGCTGTGAAAAAGTAATAATAAGCAAGGTACAATTATGTGGTCAGAAACCACTGCATTTGGGCGCCTGGGTGGCTCAGTTGGTTGGACGACTGCCTTCGGCTCAGGTCATGATCCTGGAGTCCCGGGATCGAGTCCCACATCAGGCTCCCAGCTCCATGGGGAGTCTGCTTCTCCCTCTGACCTTCTCCTCGCTCATGTTCTCTCTCACTGTCTCTCTTTCAAATAAATAAATAAATCTTTAAAAAAAAAAAAAAGAAACCACTGCATTTACTACACAAGAAAAGAGAAAATAATGTACATTTAAAGAATCTTTTTCAATAATTCTTGATTTCCTTTAACAAAGATCTTCTGGCATCTACCTGTTCAAGGCACTTACATTACAATACAGTGAATATTGTTTATTCTGTTTGCCCATCTTATTGTGTGGGTTAGTACATTTTAAAAATTATAAATTTTCTGGAGTAATTTTTGTAAATTTTGTGGCTATATCAGTAATATACCATTCAGTACAAGAGCCTATGGCTTTTATACATACCAATGATACAGACCCAGCTGGAATAACCCCATTCTATCAAAAAGCTCATTTCCTACAACTAGACAAGGTGATGACAGAGAACAGAGCAGCCGTGTAATTAAACAGCGCCCTGCCTCTCGATGAATTCTAGTGTTGAGTGTTCCCTAACGTACAGCATTGAATTTTTAAAAAATAAACCATGTAAAGAAAAAGCAAACAACTACCTGGTTAAATGATGTACAGGGTTTAACTTAGTTGTGAAACCGTATCAAATAAAAGAAATTTTAATTGATACCATTACTTGACTTTTCAATGAAATATTCTCTAAATGGTACTCAATCATAAGAAAAATACCAATTTAAACGTCTCCTCTTGAGACTGTCCAGTAATTACAATTACAGTATGTTCCACTAAATAGAGTAAAAATTTTCTTTACCTACATGTTTTATTAAAAGCCATCTGCTACAATAATACACCGGAGAATAGAGAGAAGACAGGCTTTACTCTGAGCAGTACCAATAACTTGACAGGAATAAACATGGTGAAGCCTTACCTGTCCACATAATGCTCAAGAAAGTAGAGAACTTGCAGAATCTCAAAACAGGCCAGTCACACAGTTGTTTTTTATTTATATTCCAAAGGAGATTTTTGGCAGCAACTACCAAAATGTTATTTGCAGCTACTGCCCTTTTAACTCGCTGATAGAAGTTTGAGCACACGCTCTCTGTACTTTATAAAATCAGACTTCTACTCTGCAAGCTTATACTGTTTTATATTCAGCCAAGATAGTATTTTTTCAGTTCACTGATTGTAAAAGTTAATATGCACTGCCATCCTAGCACTGTACCCAGCATACAATAAGTACTCAAATATCTATAATATTACTTGTTAAAGTTCTATTACATTAACCTTAAGTAACCAATTAAATATCCTCTTGTACCATTTTGATATTACATATTTTCTGAAGTTTTTCACTTCACGTATTTATATACGTGAATAAACTTTATTACTTTCTTCCCGTTTAACAGGGGGACAAGCACTGACCCATGAAGAGCGCGTGGTCAACAGGGGTGGGGAGTGAGGAAAGGAAGGAGCACACTGATTTCACTTGTGAAGGCTCCTTGCACAAGCCAAGTCACTGACAGCTGAATCATTACGTAAGCCTGTTCTCTACTGCATTCTCTTCTCTTATCCTGCTCAGCCAGTTAATTCCCACCTCAGACATCCTCTTCCTTGTGAACTCTTCCCTGACTCATCCAAGCAGAGCTGAGACTACCTCTCTTGTATGCCACACACTCGACTGAGATATCTCTTATAATCTGTATCATAATACACTCAACCTATTCATGCACAGACTTGCCTTTCCCTAGGCTACATGAGTCAAGGGTATGAACCCTTTTCATCTACATAGCCCTAGAAACCACAGAAAGCCTGGCCCATAAAAGTTGCTCAATAAAGAGTTGCTCAGTGAACAAATGAGTTACTAAGTGAATGAGACTAATACCTGATTTGCAGTCTTGATTATAATCAGACAGTCATTAGGAGTGATTTTTAGAGAACATCATTTGACTTTATGATATACTCAAATATGCATAATCACTAAAATAATAAATCACTACAAAGTCAAGTTTTAGGAATGAAATATTCCACGATATTCAGCAACCAGGAAAAAAGAAAAAACAAAAACAAAAACAGAAAAGACAAGTCTGATACTTCATACTTCTAAAAACATTTTTTTTCAATTCCATCACAGCTATTATTTACACCATGTGCTCTTGTGAAAATTATGTGACTAGAAGTAGTCTAAAACACATAGTCTAACATACATGTGAAAGTAGACCAACATCAATACCCACTACCACTGTTAACAACGTTCATGATGTAACATCATATTGGTAAAAACAGTAGAAGCTAATCTTGAATACTTACTATGTGCCAAGCACTTCACCACCTTATTTAATTACCACAACAATACCAGCAGGCATTACTATTAACCCTGCTTTACAGATGATGCAACTGAGGCTTAGGAAGTTGGGATAATTTTTCAAGATCATAAATTAATATGTGGGAGGGGTGAGATGCAAATCTAGATCAATCTAGCACTGGAACTTAAATCCTTTAAAAAGAAATTGTATGTGTTCATATGTACACATACACACACATATGCATTTTTTGAATAGAAGATTCATTCAGGAAAAAAAAACACAAGCATTCAAGTGGTGGTGGTAAATGGCTTGTGATGAGGTTATTTCTGAAAGCTCATCCATTAACAAAGTGTAAAGTATGAATGTTACAAATTACTTCACTTCTATAAAAGAGCACAGACCATGATCCAGTATTTGCTATGTTATGCAAATAATAATCAGCAGACTTGACTGATAAACTATACCATACATGTCTTGTAATTACTGAAATTATACATACAGGGCACCCGGGTGGCTCAGTGGGTTAAGCATCTGACTCCTCGTTCGGCTCAGGTCATAATCTCAGGGTCATGAGATCAAGCCCTGCATTGGGCTCCAAACTCAGCATGGAATAAGCTTAAGATTCTACCTCTTCTTCCCCATCTGCTCCTCCCCCCACCCATCGTACTCCCTCTCTCTCTCTTTCAAATAAATAAATAAAATCTTTTTGAAAATTACACTTACAGTTCTGTAAAACAACATAAAATTCAAGTTGCCCTAAACACACACAACCTCCCCCATCTCAAATGGTTGTTAAATATGTGAAAATGTAATCATTACTCAGTGGCTCCTCAAGCCACATATTAAGACCTAATCCTCAGTTCAGAAGCTCTAAATTCAGTCCTGCTTGATCACACAGGGGAAGTAGGGTCATAATCTTCTCTTGTCTTTTTAGATCACCTCAAAATGATGAAGAATGCTAACTTCACAAGAATTATAAGAAATATCAATTATAAGGAACAACTTCAGTAATATGTGGTACAAGTCTGCCACTGATCCAAAAACAGGGCTGATGTCCTCAGCCTCTGGTAGAAATCATGCAGCAGCAGACAATGGCTGAAGCCTCAGGCCACTTTAGGATAGACTGTGCAGGGCACCTGGGTGGCTCAGTTAGTTGAGTGACTTTGGCTCAGGTTGTGATCTCAAGAGTTCTGGAATTGAGCCCCAAGTTGAGCTCCATGCTTATCAGGGAGTCTGCCTCTCCCCTTCCTTCTCCCTCTGGCCTCCCTCACTCGTGCTTGCTCTCTAAAATAAATGAATCAATGACGCAAGGAGTGAATTTTTTTTTTTTTTTAAAGATAGACTGTAAAAGCTCAATTAAAAGGAATGGCTTGAGGTTAGGTATTTTAGAACTTTTCTATTACTGATTCTATAAAGTACTATTTAGATCTTTTCTACCACTTGTAAGGTTTATACATGTTTCCTGATAAAAACCGAGTAATACCTTGTTTATAAACTTCATTTCCATACAATGAATAGTAAAAAGCAGAGGAAAGGAATAGTACTGCTCTTTCTTCTTTAGCCTTTTATTACCTTTAATGGTGAACAATGAGAAAAATACAGAGAAAGAGTTCTTCCTTCCAAAGGATCTTTAAAAGACAAAAAGTAGGAATGCCCTATCCCTTTCATTTCTCTTTTAGAGTCTTCTATTTTATGGGTTCAAAATTGATTCTGCTATTTAGTGACTGTGTGTCTCTTTATCTCTCCGCACCTCCTTTTTTCCTCAACGGTAAAAACAAGAACTGCATCACCAAAGTAGTCAGACTTACATGGAAAGAACATAAGAAAGCACTAGACATAATACCCATCACTCTGTAATACCCACACGCTCCATTAATTCCCTCAGCAAGTGTTTTTTTAGCATCAGCTAAAGGGCAGTCCTAGTGCTGAATGCTAAGACTACAGCTGTAAGCAAAATCCAGACACACTCCTTATGGAGAGTTTATAGTCTAGAGCACTCCCATGAGTCATGCTGCACTTCCCACAACCTGACCGTGGCAGGACCTTTCACAACTCTGTCTTTAAGCTTGGCACTGCCTCAGCCTAAATATACTTTCCTATTCATTGCCTCCGAGGCAAAGTTGGCTGCTCCATTCTGCTCCCTTAACACTTGGCTTAGAATTCTGTCCCAGCACTTACCATGGTATCACCATTCTCTGCTTTCTTGACTGCCTCTGCCACCGGACTGTTAACTTCTATAACGGTAGGTATAAGCATTACTGTTTTTATACCTCTAGTACCTAGCATAGTGTCGAACACAAAGACATCTTAATGTTTGATCAGTTAAGGAAAGAATTAGTTGCACAAGTAGATAACAGGGTGTTACACATCTTGTTTTGCTTCTTTCTCTTTTCTCAGATGGATGTCCTGAAACCTTCATAGATCTCAAGAACCCACTGTAATCTCTGTTTTTCCCAGAGTACTTTCCTGTGCCACTCACTGAAGCATATACTGCTTTGTCACTTTCCTCATGCCTAACCCTAGTGCGTGCTTAACCATGTGTGAGGCATGCTCTGAGTGCTTTATGTGGGTTATCTAATTGAATCCTCCCAACCATTCCAGAAGATACAGATTAAGACCATTACATACATGAGGGAATTGAAAGTGAGGATAATTAAGGAACTTGCTCCAGGTCACAAACTAGTAGACAGCAGAACTTGAAATCTGAACCCAAGGTCTCCCTCCATGGTGAGCACCAACATTTCCTAAGGCGAAGCAACCACTTTCACCAAGACAGGTTGTGTCTGAAAGCTCCTTTGGATGCTAGCAGTAGAGTCAACATAATTCTTCATGATTCAGATGTAACAGCACTTCTGACTGGCCCTGCTTAGTCTCTGGCATCAGATTAGGGTTATCAGTTTGTTTGCAGCTTTTGTCCTGGTTCATCTGGTGAATCTAGACTAGAGTTTTTCATCCTTTTTAAATTTTTGGTCCCATTACATTTCCTACCAGTCAAAAAGATGTGTGAAGCTTTATTTTCTGTAGATTACATTATAAAAACAGGAGCAGTAAGTGTGATTCTTCTACACTGTACTCCCACGCTTCTCTAGTCAATATTACTCTCTAGCCACAAGCTAAAAGATTCAGGGTAATTTAATCTTACACCCCACTGGCATTTGCAGAATTATGCCAGTAATTCCTAGTGATTCCTACCTATTCTCTGGGAAAAACATGGAAGCTAGTATACCAAGACCTGGTGCTCAAATTAGCTCAATGGTTATAGCTGTCCCCAAATAGGTAAGACTCCTGATGGGGAGAGATACTGCTTCATACTATACTAGTATATATATATATATATATATATATATATATATATATACACACACACACACACACACATACATACATACATACATAACCTCACATAACATAAGGCTTACAGTTTGGGGAAGAAAAAAAAAAATAACTCAATGGCAGGTAAAAGACCTTTCTCTGAAAACTATAAAACACTGATGAAAGAAATTCAAGATGACACAAAGAAATGGAAAGACATTCCATGTTTAAGGGTTGAAAGAACAAATATTGTTAAAATGTCTACCCTACCCAAAGCCATCTATACATTTACTGCAATCCCTATCAAAATACCAATAGCATTTTTCACAGAACTAGAACAAACAATCTTAAAATTTGTATGGAACCACAACAGACCTTGAATAGCCAAAGCAATCTTGAAAAAGAAAAACAAAACTGGAGGTATCACAATTCCAGATTTCAAGTTATATTACAAACTGGTAGTAATTAAAACAGTACAGTACTGTCATAAAAATAGACAAAGAACTCAATGGGATAGAACAGAAAACCAAGAAGTAAACCCACAGTTATATGGTCAGTTTATCATCAACAAAGGAGGAATACATACAAAATGGGAAAAAGATGGTCTCTTCAACAAATGGTGTAGGGGAAAATGGACAGCAACAAGCAAAAAAATGAAACTGGACCTCTTTTTTTCACAAAATAAACAAAAATACACAAAAGTAAACTCAAAATGGATTAAAGACCTAAATGTGAACCTGAAACCATAAAAATCTTTGAAGAGAAGATAGGCAGCAATTTCTCTGACATTGGCCATAGCAACATTTTTCTAGATATGTCTCCTGAGGCAAGGAAAATAAAAACAAAAATAAACTATTGGAACTATATCAAAATAAAAAGTTTCTGCAAGGCGAAGGAAACAATCAACAAAACTAAAGGCAATCTATGGAATGAGAGAAGACATTTGCAAATGGCATATCTGATAAAGGGTTAGTATCCAAATTTATAAAGAACTTATACAACTCAACACCCAAAAACTAATCCACTAAAAATGGGCAGAAGACATGAACAGACGTTTCTCCAAAGAAGACATACAGATGGGGCCAGCAGACAAATCAAAAGACGCTCAACATCACTCATCATCAGGGAAATGCAAACCAAAACTACAATGACATAGGGAAATGGAGAGGAGAAGGGAGTTGAGTTGAGGGAAACTGGAAGGGGAGATGAATCATGAGAGATTCATGGACTCTGAAAAACAATCTGAGGGTTTTGAAGTGGGGGGTCTAATAATCCAATCAAGAAATGGGCAGAGGACACGAACAAACATTTCTGCAAAGAAGATATCCAGATGGCCAACAGACACATGAAAAAGTGCTCCACATCACTAAGCATCAGAGAAATACAAATCAAAACCAAAATGAGATATCACCCCACACCAGTCAGAATGGTTAAAATAAACAAGTCAGGAAATGACAGATGCTGGTGAGGATGCGGAGAAAGGGGAACCCTCCTGCACTGTTGGTGGAAATGCAAGCTGGTGCAGCCACTCTGGAAAACAACATGGAGGTTCCTCAAAAAGTTGAAAATAGAGCTACCCTATGACCCAGCAATTGCACTGCTGGGTATTTACCCTAAAGATGCAAATGTAGTAACCGAAGGGGCACGTGCACCCGAATGTTTATAGCAGCAATGTCCACAATAGCCAAACTATGGAAAAACCTAGATGTCCATCAACAGATGAATGGATAAAGAAGATGTGGTATATATATATATAAAGGAATACTATGCAGCCATCCAAAGAAATGAAATCTTCCATTTGCAATGATGTGGATGGAACTAGAGGGTATTATGCTTACCGAAATGAGTCAATCTGAGAAAGACAACTATCATATGATCTCCCTGATATGAGGAAGTGGAGATGCAACGTAGGGGGTTTGGGGGGTAGGAAAAGAATAAATGAAACAAGATGGGATCAGAAGGGAGACAAACCATAAGAGACTCTTAATCACACAATACAAACTGTGGGTGGCCGGGGCGGGGGTTGGGAGGGAGAGGGTGGTTTGGTTATGGACATTGGGGAGGGTATGTGCTATGGAGAGTGCTGTGAAGTGTGTAAACGTGGCGAATCACAGACTTGTACCCCTGGGGGTAATAATATATGTTAATAAAAAAATTAAAAATTTAAAAATTTAAAAAAATACAATGAGATATCATCTCACTTCTGTCAGAAAAACTAAAATCAACACCACAAAAAACAACAGATGTTGGCAAGGATGTGGAGAAAAAGGAACCCCCTTGCACTGCTGGCAGGTGGGAATGCAAACTGGTCCAGCCACTGAGGAAAACAGTATGAAGAAAGTTTAAAATAGAAATACCCAAAGATCCAGGAATCACACTACTGGATATTTACTCAAGAAATACAAAAACACTAATTCAAAGGGATACATGTACCCTCATGTTTATTACAGCTTCGTTTACAACATCCAACCAATGGAAGCAGCCCAAGTGTCCATCAACAGATAAATAGATAAAGATGATGTGGGGGTGGCATATGGAATATATATTCAGCCATAAAAATGAATGAAATCTTGCCATTTGCAATGACATGGATGAAGTTAAAGAATATAATGCAAAGTAGTCAAACAAGATATTAACCAATGAAAAGCACACTGGAATAACTACCTCCTCTGAGGCAATGGTTCATGTGGTAACCACAAAATCAAATATATTTGAGGGCCATTCATGCATTGCAATGTGTGAAGAACAGAAAGTAAATAATAAAGAGCAGTGAGTCTATGGTCAAACAGAAAGTACAAGCTTGAACCACACACACATACTACTCTCGATGTACTAAAGGTCACACAAAGCGTATTGTGGCTGGATTCAGCCCGATGGATGAATGACACTACACCTGAAAAGAATGCTTCAGAATGTGATTTGTTGCTTCAAATTCTGAACTACCACACCACTACTATAGAACTGAAGGAGAAACAGACTACTTTTTCTCTCTTTCTTTTCTTTCTTTCTTCTTAACGATTTTATTTCTAAGCAATCTCTACATCCAACATGGGGCTCAAACTCACAACCCCAAGATCAAGAGTTGCAGGCTCCACCAACTGAACCAGCCAGGTGCCCCAACAGACTACTTTTCAGAGAAGCCGAATCTTCAGTAAGTTTTCTGTAAATACTCACATTCCTTCCTTACATAATCTTAGGTCCTTGGTAGGGTTTTCATAAAGCAACTATTTGTTTAAGCTGAACCACTTCATTAACTGGCCTTGAAATATTGCCATTTCCTTGATAAGACATGAAAAATTAACTGAACCAAAGAAGACATTACAAACTGCCGAACCATGACAAACAAGTACCAAATACTGGAAGCACTTTTTACTGAAACTCTTCTGGGTGTTCGTGTTTTTTCTACAGAATGGCTGGTAAGCTTTTATGTATTCACCACCAAAGTACATACATATGTTTTCTGCTCTAGGCACTTGCTGTCTAATTTCTACCCTTAAACACAGAGAAAGGACAAAATTGTTTTTTAAGATGCTGACATGCATCATTTATTATCTCTTATTAGAAGGAAGACCATGAAACTAAATATACCACTGTATGTCCTCACAGAAATGTTATACCTCGAGAGCCTGAATAAAGAAGGAACATTATCAAAACCACATTTCTATACTGTTTGTATGAAAATGTTGTTTTGATAAATTTTACTGTTAACAACAGAAATAACATTAAAAATTTTATGTAGTCATAAATGTATAAACTGAACATGGAATAATTTATTAAAGTATCTTAGATTCTACATTGTTAGTCAACCTCCAGTGGCAATTTTTAAACACTTGCCATTCTAAAATAAACAAACTACTAAGCTTAATTTTTATAAAAAATTATTCCATAACAGATATCAACTATTGCCTCTATTAGCAGGCAACTGTAGCAGAGAAAAGTGGGTATCTACCCAATCTCTATTTTCTCTTTTCATCATTATTAATAAACCCACATTCAGTGGGTAGAGGAGAGAAGCAACGTACCTATCTTAAAAAAAAAAATCCCAACTTCCCAGGGAGATAGTAGCCATGTAACAAAATTCTGGTCAAAAAGAATAAGTAAAAGTTGTTGTTGAAACTTTAAGGGAAAGCTCTTTAAAAGGGCAACATACAGGGGCACCTGGCTCAGTCTGCTGAGCATCCGACTCTTGGTTTTGGCTCTGATCATGATCTTATGGGTTGTGATCTCACGGGTCATGACAGCAAGGCCCAGGTCAGGCTCCACACTCACTGCAAAGTCTGCTTGGAATTCTTTCCCTCTTCCTCTCCCTCTCCTTCTGCTCCTACCCCCACTCACATGCACTCTCTTTCTCTCTCTAAAATAAATAAATGGATCTTTAAAAAGGTGGGGAGCCACAGACTTGGTTCAGATATGCTGAAGAGAGGTCCAGCCTCAATTCAAGCTTATGGGAGAAAACCTTTAAGCCCCTGGCCTCTCCCAAATGGTATGAGTGTCTTTTTTCCATCTGTGGTTGGCTCTTCCAACCATATCTGATAGTTTATGCGGAGGAGGCAACTCACAGTGAGCTCTAGACAGTTTGTGTTAAAAAGAGGACTCAGCATGGAGGCTAGCCAAGCCAGGAAAGCCCAACCATGTGGTAAGGGGTATTGAGCCATGGTGATGGGTGATATCAGCCCAACTTTGGGAGAGGGGAGAACAGAGAAGTAAAGATTGAATTCAACCAGGAGGGTGATGACTCAATCAATCATGCCAATGAAAAGAAACCCCAATAAAAATTCTGGAGTCCAAAGCTTGGTGAGCTTCCTGTGTTGGTGATTCTTAAGTGCGTACTACTACACACTGATGCAGGAAGGATAATATGTCCCTGAGGATGATGCCAGCGTCCTATCCTCTCAGTCCTAGACTCTGCTCTATATATCTCTTCCTTTGGCTGATTCTGGTTTGTATTGTTTTGCTATAAAAAAAAAAAAAACTATAGTTGTGAGTATAACATTTTGTTATACTCCTAGAGAGTATCTACAGGGACCCCCAAATTTGTAGCTAAGCTAGTATGAAATAAGAGTGGCTCTCTGGACCCCCAAACTTGCAGCTGGAGTTAGAAGTCCCAGGCAGACTTGGTAGCCTGGAGGCCTGTTCCCTTAAAGTCCAGTTTGACAGTCTTTGTTTTTCTTCTTTTCTAAACACAATATTAGATGCAGAGTAGCCATTTTGTGACAACAAGATGACAAGCATGTGTCAAGTACATCAGACAGATTTCAGTCAGGGAAAGAGAACCTGCTCTAAGTATTTCGAAGAGATTTAATGGAAGAACTTAAGTACTTAAGCACTGAAAGAGCTGGAAGACCAGAAAACTGGGGACACCACTGCTAGCTTCTGGGTTTGCCACCACCACTACAGTCCAGAGAAGTAGGGATGGCTATTACTTCTCAAATTAGGAAACTGCAGGAAACAGCAACTACAGAACAGAGGCAGGTGATTCAGTATGGAGAGCCTGGAGGCAGATGCAAAGGCTCACAACTGGCGAGGCCCAGGGATCTGTCTACTACTGCCAGAAAAAAATAACATGCTCTTGCCTCCCTCCAGTCTTCACATGCAGAAAGTAAATCGCAGCCAGATCCCAGAGTGAGAGTTCTCAAAATATTTTATTCAATGAAAACATTTTTGGCCATTCTGTCTCTTGATCTTAAACTCCTTCCCACAATTATGTATTTAAAATTACCATGGTGCTTAGTATATATGGTAAAGATTTATCATGTATATGACTTACACTGTATTGTCGGAAGTTCATAAATAACATCATGGGAGACTATTCTTAACTTTTCTCCCAAAGTCTGAAATCCTAAAAGATATGAATCTTAAAAGCCTCTTAGTAGAGAAAGGGATATGGTAGTAGCTGCTATCCTATAAGCAGCCATTAAAAGGACACAATTTGTTATTTATATTAAAAAGTGTTCTGACACCAGAGTTATGGTCTCTGGACACTTCTTCTCAGTTATCTCCATTAATAAAAACTTTTCTGGGCAGAAACTTGCAACACATATATATTTATTTTATTAATTTTTATTATGCATAAGTGCTACTGTATAATATAGATCCTATAAAGCATAGAAATGTAGGTAGGATATAAAAAAAGATAAAACCAATGAAAAATTTATGCTACACAAAAATATTATTCAATATTGAATATGGGTCATTTAAAAATATTTAATTTTGTGCAATTTTTGTTGAGAGAAACTTTACATAAAATTTACCATTTTAAGGTATATAGTTCAGTGGTTTTTGGTATATTCACAATATTGTACAATTATGACCACTATGAAATTCCAGAATATATCATCACCCCATAAAGCAACCCATATCTGGGAGCAGCCACTCCCAAACCTTCCATCCTTCAGCCACCAGCAACCATTAGCCTACCTTCTGTCTCTACGCATTGGCCTATTCTGAACATTTCATGTAAACAGAAATCATACAACATGACTTACTTTTTCATATGCTGTTTTATCAGTTTATGAAAAAACAATTTCAAACTTGTTTCAAAATCAGTTTTCTTAGTTTATGGTTTAATCATTATCATATCTGAAAAAGACTGAGAGAGATGCAGAGACCCTAATAGAGGAGCATCATTTTTTTTTCAGTCACAGCCATTAATCATTTTGCTAAAATGTGGTTAGGAAATTACTCATTTTCTCAAACGAGTTTTTTTCCTTAAAAAAAAAAAAAGATTTTTTTTAAATTATTTATTTATTTATTTGACAGAGAGAGATCACAAGTAGGCAGAGAGGCAGGCAGAGAGAGAGAGAGGAGGAAGCAGGCTCCCTGCTGAGCAGAGAGCCCGATGCAGGACTCGATCTCAGGACCCTGAGATCATGACCTGAGCCAAAGGCAGCGGCTTAACCCACTGAGCCACCCAGGCGCCCAAAGATTTTATTTTTTTAAGTAATCTCTATACCCCACATGAGGCTTGAGCTCACAACCCTGAGATCAAGAGTCACATGCTCTGCCAACTAAGCCAGCCAGGCGCCCCTCAAATGATTTCATATCATTAAACCAGAAGGTGTTTTATTTTTATATTTTAACAGTCAGTTCCAAATTTTCTACAACTATTTGTACAAGTTTTAAACACATCTGAAATTTCTGATTCCAGGTTTTTAAGATGTTGAGTTTTATAACACATGTAGCTTTTAGTGCGACAAAATCACATAGTGATGTTTACACTGCCAAATGTTTCAAATGTCCTTCTCTAGAACATGAGTTTATTTCTAGAATAGTTGCTTTGTCATCCTTTAGACAACATTAATTCTTACTTGAAGGGACTGATTAGTGTGTTTGTTTTCTGTTGTCATTTTTAGTATCTTAATATGTAACATCCTGTGATAGCAACCTCTTTAAACCACTCATATACCCTGTGGGGGTTAAGTTAAAACTAGGCAACCTTTAAATCCACATAAGAGCCCATGCAAACTGTAAGAAAACTAGAACATCATGAAAGCGCATACACGAGTGTGAGCACCACTGGTATTCCTTCCCAAAGTGTGCAAGCCCCTTCTTCCTTCAGGTCACTCCTAAATCACATGGGACAAGTAGCCATTGGACCCGACGACTTACTGAGGTCTCAGTATCACGGCACAGCAAATATTAGGATAGCTCAATATCCTTTGTGTTGAAATTTTAAAAATACAAATGGAACTTGAGGCATTCCCCCTCCCACACACATATATCAATGGATCACCTTGCATATTCCACTGCAGAAAACACTAATCATAAAAATGATAAAGCTTTTTTAAAAAATCTGAATTTAGCAATGGGTGAATTTAGGCATTCAGGAAGTATCTGTGGAAGGGAGGGAGGAACAGAGGGAAGGAAGAGAAGAAGGAATTAAAGGGGCTAAAGAATATGAAAAGTTGATAAATCCTGAGGAACAAAGTCTTGGTTATTAAAGTATCTCATTTATGAAGAGAGATGTTTACATCCATGATTTAGAGCAGATTAAGAAATCAGGAGGTGAGACTTAAGAGGAGACTCTAGAGCTGAGGACTACCTTTACATATGCTCTACAATCTGCTCTTTGGACATAAACACAGGAATTTACATTGGAAGCGGGGGCTCCTGATAGAATAAGGATCTGGGCAACTAACTATCTACATCATTTAAGTGTAAGGTTATATAAGCACAGAAGGCCTTTTAATTTCATTTTAAGTTAATTTGATTTTTAAATTACACTACAGTATAATTATACTGTGTACAAACATAATTGTATACAAATTTCACTCAGTAAGAAAGCTTCACTGAAAACACTTGAAATATAAATATCTTCCACTTCAATGAAAAAAGGAAAGCCAAGGCATTATTTACCACTATCCACAACAAGTGCTCAGAACAAAAGGCAGAACCATTCACTGCACAACACTAAAGCGGTTTTTAAAGAAGTTCAAAACATTTACGACTTATTGCAGCTATGAAAACAGTATTTACTTAATATACTGTCCAATGAGAAGAATATGAAAAAAGCTTCCTACCTTTGTGATAAGAAGTCGGTATCTATCCAGCATTGCCTGGTTGTCGTGGCAGCCTGCTAATAACTGCCACACTTCTGCCCTCAGGGCTTCGGGGACACCGCTCTTCACCAGAGTGGACAGCCCCTTCGGTCGTGCACCAAGGTTACTGTGCCTAAGAACACAAGAAAACGAACCACTCATACTCCCTTCATCACCGCTGTGGTTATGAGTTACATTAATGAATTTACACAAAAAATGTAAACCTGGGTTGAGAGAAAAACTGGGAAAGAGGCATGAAATGCCATCAGTTGCTCAGAGATGTCACGGATGTGGTTCCTCAGCCCCATCTTTTCTCTGTTAATGAACCGTGTTATTCTTCTGTCAAGAAAAGTTTCTACTTTCTCTTTTTTACTTTTTTTTTTTTTAAATCATTCTATGAACTTATTCACAAAAATGAATGTGTTAATTATGTATTTCTGGGAAGCATTTCAAGGCATAAAAAGAACCATCTGAATCCCTTGACATGAACGTAGGGTAAGTTGGCTAGTGGCAGGGTACAGCAGGGGCTGGGGGAATGGGATGCGGAAAGTGGATCACAGCCTAACATGTCTTGACTATATGCCTACGTCCTGACCCAAAGTACTCCCTAAATGAAGGACCTAGAACTTTCCCACAAAACCTATTCAACTCCACCCTGCTAGGGGAGTAGCACAGACTTATCAGCCAAGGGTATTTAGAAATGAAACAAAGGCAAATATTTTTTGTCATGAAGTCAATGATGACATAGGAAGTATGCTACTATAATAATCTGCCCAACTGAACAAGAAAGTGACTTGCAATTCCCAGTCTTGTGAATGTAATTTACATTCCTCCATGTTTTCCTGGTGCCTAGCTTGAACCTGGAACTACATTTTATGCCCCTTTGCTCAGATTTTCTATTTGTATTTGTTGCTCGGTTCTGATCTCTAAGAACTGACTCTGATGCTACCATCTGGGCTTCAAATATTGGCGATGTATTCTGGTTTGATATAACATTCAGACTCTGATTTCAAGTTTTAGTCTTAAAGGTCATAGAATCAATACGTCTATTTTCTAAAACTGGCCTCCCTCTACTTCACCAACTTACCTTAGCTTATATACACTCTTCCATCTCTAGCCCAGACCTCAGTTTTAGCAGGTCCTTCCTCTGAAAATATGTTCCATTCTTTTCCCATTCAGTCATAATCTGGTCATTTTGAAAAACTGTTATAACTCCTATAACTTTAAAGCTCAAGTAAACTCATCCCATTAATATTTTTAATAAACCATCAAGTGTATATCTATTCTGCTTTCTTTTGGCCTTTTCAAAGAAAACTTTTATATTGCTGAGTTAGAGAACCTAAACTGGTGATACTGATGGGCTTGGAGCAAAATGAAATGAAAGGAGGTAGAGCTTATACATTTAAAACACTATTGCACATTAGGGACCAGAGTTATGCTGCTAAGTGAAAAAAAGCAAGTTTCAAAACAGTATATATAATTTTAAATTTACATACTCTCTCTCTCCCTCTCTCAAAATTTTATATGTAGTATTATTTTATTTTATTTATTTTTTAAAGATTTTATTTATTTATTTGACAAAGAGAGACACAGCAAGAGAGGGAAAACAAGCAGGGGGAGTCAGAAAAGGAGAAGCAGGCTTCCCGCCTAGCCAGGAGTTGGATGAGGGATCGATCGCAGGACCTTGGGATCATGACCTGAGTTGAGCTGAAGGCAGATGCTTAACTATTGAGCCACCCAGGCACCCCTACAGTATTATTTTAGATATATGTTCATTCTCTCTCTCCTTCCCTCTCTTGCTTTCTCTCTTTCTCTAACCCATAATATTTTGAAGTCTGATTTCAATCTGCATAGGAAAAGTATATAAGAAGAATATACCTCAAAATGTGTAATAGAATTGAGAGGGAAATTACTTTTTATTTTCCTCTGCTGTTTGAAATATTCACAATGATCTTAAATTCTTTTATAATCATATACACCCAAAAAAAGTATCTCAATTCTTTAAATTTCTCTCATGGACTTAAACTAAAATACAACTTTAGTTTGTAAAAACAAAGCTAAATATGCGCCACAAAATTTCTTGTATTATTCTCGAGAAGACTTACACCTGAGTAAACTAACATCTTTAATCTTGCTCCACCTGCCTCTTCTTTGCTATCTAATTGAGTATAATATTAGCAAAAGAATATTGCGCCACAAGAGAGCCAGGATCAGTCATAAAATGATCCGTCTTACAAGTTATTTGGTTCTGATTATACTTTTGAATAGGAAAAACATATGTTGTTTGAGGGTATCTGAGTTTCTATAATCTTAGGGTAAAAAACTGAATTAACTAAAAATGAGAATTATCTGAAAATGGAGTTAACTAAAAACGAAGGTCAAAGCTCATTTCCTCTGAAATTAAAGCAAAATATTCTGAATTTTAAGTCCCATTATATAACCACAATAGCAAAGTAATTAAATATATCATATGCTTCATGTTACATAGATCAGTAAGTCATCAGTGTACACACAACTATTAAAACTCCCAAACAGGGGCACCTGGGTGGCTCAGTGGGTTAAGCCTCTGCCTTCCGCCCAGGTCATGATCCCAGGGTCCTGGGATCGAGCCCCCCGTCGGACTCTCTGCTCAGCGGGGAGCCTGCTTCCCTTCCTCTCTCTCTACCTGCCTCTCTGCCGACTTGTGATTTCTGTCTGTCAAATAAATAAATAAAATCTTTAAAAAAAAAAAAAAACAAAAAAACCTCCAAAACACACCTCCCATGTAAAAGAAACCTTTCCTCAACTCCACATAATCCTCTGGCTGTCATACTGTCTCCTACCTTACAACAACAGATTTCTCTCGAGTTGTTAAATAGTCATTACCTCTATTTCCTCCTTAACTCAGCTCAGCATGGCTTTTGCATCTGTGCTTAGTTTTCACTGAAGTAATACATGACCTCTCTCCATGTCACTAAGTTCAAGGGGCATTTTTCAAACCTCTCACTGTTGACCACTTTGCTTCCTTTGGCTTCAAGGACAAAGCCCTCTCTCTTCCCCCTCTCAGACCCCACTGCTATTGTTTCTCCTCTGTGAACCTCCCAAGTCTTGTGGATGCTCTCTTCACACTTTCCTCAGTGGTCTACTTCTCTTGTTTCTCTCATCTCGGAGTGTTTTCACCCATGCCCGTGTGTTTGGAGTTTCACAGGCTCAAAGGCACCTCAGAATCAACATGTCCAAATCTCAATCCACATTTTCTTACTAAACCTTGCTCTCCAGGGTATCCTATCTCAGTGACTATCACCACAATCTATCCAAATTAGAAACCTAGGAATTACTGTTGGCATTATTCTCTGCCCTTTAGAGATCCATCAACAAGGCTAATGCATTTTTTCCTGACCTTTCCAAATTCCATGCACTTCTCCCTATCTCCACAGCCACAAGTTCTATTCAGCCCAGACCACACACAGCTTCCTAACACTCACTTGTTGTACTACTATACATTTCCAATACTGCTGGCAAATATAATTTTGTATAATGACTTAAAAAAAGATTTTAGGGGCACCTGGGTGGCTCAGTGGGTTAAAGCCTCTGCTTTCAGCTCAGGTATGGTCCCAGGGTCCTGGGATCAAGCCCCGAATCGGGCTCTCTGCTCAGCAGGGAGCCTGCTTCCTCCTCTCTCTCTGCCTCTCTGCCTATTTGTGATCTCTGTCAAATAAATTAAAAAAAAAAAAAAACTTAAAAAGATTTTATATTTGGAGTATCCTTTCCTACATATGCATACATACAACCCTAATGAACATTTTACCACAGTATGATTCAGCTCAATCGACATTTCCGCTTCTAGCTGACCCCCAGCCATCTGTCTGGCCAAGCATTATGGAAAAAAGTCTTTTCTCCTCTCTTAAAAACCTAGGCTCTATTTATCGTTATAGACTGGCATTTAAAAAGAACTAGGTAATTCATAGCACTACATGATTAACAGCTCTAATTTACTGATTATCCTAGTAATCATACAGTAATTATAATGCATACAGCACCCTAATGCATAAGGGACAGTAAAGGATATTAAGCCAAATACTACTAGTATACATCTATGACCAGAGAGGACTGAAATGAAATAGCAATTTATAGAAATAATCACTTCTTTCAATGTTTCAGATAAAACTACCTATTAATAACTATATATGACCATTGCTTGAATAAAACATAAACTGCAGCGATCAAGAGACCTAGGAATAGACAACTAGTTGTTACATGTGTTGAACCATGTACTGGAAACAAGAGGCATCTAATTATTCAAGAAGTCATATATAAAGCAGATATATACTAAATGTATGGTTATCAGGTAGTTTTTAATAAATATAAGTAATTTTTATTATTAAATTTTATTTATTAAAAAAGTTTAATAAATATAAACTCCAGAAGGGCAAGAATCTCTGTCTTCTTTATTTTAGCACCCCAAGTATATAGAACAGTGCCTGGCACAAAGAAGACATTCAATATATTTTAGATAAATAAGTGAACAGATTTATAAAATTAAATTAATATGATCAACTACTAAGTCTAAGCAAAAAAAAAAAAATGTTTTTTTTTAAAAAGACTTTATTTATTTATTTGACAGACAATGCAAGTAGGCAGAGAGGCAGGCAGAGAGAGAGGAGAAAGCAGACTCCCTGCTGAGCAGAGCCCCCCAATGTGGGGCTCGATCCCAGGACCCTGAGATCATGACCTGAGCTGAAGGCAGAGGCTTTAACCCACTGAGCCACCCAGGTGCCCCCCAAAAATGCTTTTTTAAAAGCAAACATGCTAACATTTTAATAAGATCATCGAGCTGCCATGTATTCATCTACTCACCTTTAAAAGAGGCATGTTTTTTTTTTTTTAAAGATTTTATTTATTTATTTGACAGAGAGAAATCACAAGCAGATGGAGAGGCAGGCAGAGAGAGAGAGAGGAGGAAGCAGGCTCCCTGCTGAGCAGAGAGCCCGATGCGGGACTCGATCCCAGGACCCTGAGATCATGACCTGAGCCGAAGGCAGCGGCTCAACCCACTGAGCCACCCAGGCGCCCCAAGAGGCATGTTTTCTTGAAACAATCTAGGCATATAAGAACTTTTACTATTCCAAAACTGTCCAGTGAGAATTTCAAAGGGAAGATACTATTTCTAACAAAAATACCAGAGAAATCAAGGGATGAAGAGCCACTGAATGTCACTGAGTGGTCGCTGATGGAATTAGGGCAATTTTGACAGAAGGGAGGTGGAAGTAGGTGGCTGGGAGACAGGACAATGTGAGGACAGTGGCTTGACCCATTTTAAAAGGTTCTCACAGGAAAAGGAATAGCTAGAACTGAAACTAAAAGACAGGGATTTCTCCTTCCCCAACAGTGAAAAAATCTAAAATGTAAACCTAGATCCTACTTAAATTAAACAAGCTACAATAAGAAAAAAACTTCAAGAGAGGCACCTGGGTGGCTCAGTCAGCTAAGCATCTGCCTTTGGCTCAGGTTGTGGTCCCAGGGTCCTAGAATCAAGCCCCGAGTGGGGCTCCCTGCTCAGAGGGGAGTCTGCTTGCCCCTGTCCCTCTGTATCTCCCACCCCTACTTGTGCTCTCTCTTGCTCTCTTTCTCAAATAACTGAAGTATTTTTTTTTTAAGATTTTATTTATTTTTCAGAGTCTATAGTCTCTCATGGTTCACCCCCCCTTCCAATTTCCCTCAACTCCTTTCTGAGGGTTTTGAAGGGGTGGGGGGGTAGGAGGTTGGGGGAACCAGGTGGTGGGTATTTGAGAGGGCACGGATTGCATGGAGCACTGGGTCCGGTGCAAAAACAATGAATACTGTTACGCTGAAAAGAAATAAAAAATTTAAAAAAAAAAAAAGAAAAGAAAAAAGAAATAAATGCTTAAAAAAAAGATTTTATTTATTTATTGGATAGAGAGAGATCACAAGTAGGCAGAGCAGCAGGCAGAGGGGAAGGCAGGCTCCCCGCTGAGCAGAGAGCCCAAAGCAGGGCTCGATTCCAGGATCCCAGGACCCTGAGATCATGGCCTGAGCCGAAGACAGAGCCACTGAGTGGCTCACCCACTGAGCCACTCAGCACCTCTAACTGAAGTCTTAAGAAAGAAAGAAAAGAGAAAAAGAAAGAAAGAAAGACAGACAGAATTCAAGAAAAATGACAGATTAAAGGTCATTCTGAAGATCAAGAGGACATATTTTGATCTGGGGTGGAGACGAGCAGGATTTTTCCTCAGCTGAAAAAAATGGAACATTATATGTTAATGTGAAAAGGAAGAAAGCTATAAATGTTCACACTTAGTGATTCTAGTCTTTCAGGTTCTCTCTGAGCTTGTATTTTATTTTGTTCTCCCAGCAGTTCACTGATGCTTTGTTAGGCTGAGAGACCACAGATTAAGAACACGTTCCCACTGTGGTAAGCACAGCCATGAAGAACACAATCAAAGTGCCTACTAAATGTGTATCAATTTTCTGATATTCTAATAAAAGAGAATTGAGTAGTTTGAAGATGGTTTTATTCAATAAACCATAATTTTTACCTAAGACATTCACTTAGTATTTTTGGTTAGGAAATCTTCCTGCTACAAAATTTGACCTTTATGACTAAGTTTTCAGAGTCAGTACTCTGTTTTTCTAGTCTTCAAAAACCTCAACAGCTTCCACACAACTTTAAAACCAGAAATAGTTATCCAGAAATAATTCTGCCCAATTCCTTAAATTTACTCAATAATTTAATGCTCGGGTCATCAGCTCTACTATTCTGAATATATTGGACATGTCACAGAAGTCTTTTTTTTATTGTGTCATGTTAGTCACCATACAGTACATCATTAGTTTTTGATGCAGTGTTCCATGATTCATTGTTTACGTACAACACCCATTGCTCCACGTAATCCATGCCCTCCTTAATACCCATCACCAGGCTCACCCATACCCCCACACCCCTCCCTTCTAAAACCCTCCATTTGTTACCCAGAGTCCATAGTCTCTCATGGTTCATCTCCCACTCCGATTTTTCCCCCTTCATTTTTCCCTTCCTTCTTCTAATGTCCTTCATGCTATTCCTTATGTTCCACAAGTAAGTGAAACTATGTAATTGTCTCTCTCTGCTTAACTTATTTCACTCAGCATAATCTCCTCCAGTCCCATCCATGTTGATGCAAAAGTTGAGTATTCATCCTTTCTGATGGCTGAGTAATATTCCATTGTGTATATGGACTGCATCTTCCTTTTCCATTTGTCTGTTGAAGGGCATCTTGGCTCTTTCCATATTTTAGCTATTGTGGACATTGCTGCTATGAACATTGGGGTACATTCACTACTTCTTTTCACTACATCTGTATCTTTGGGGTAAATACCCAGTAGTGCGATTGCTGGGTCATAGGGTAGCTCTGTTTTTAATTTTTTGAGGAACCTCTACACTCCTTCCTAAAGTGGCTGCACCAATTTGCATTCCTAACAACAGTGTTTTGAGGGTTCCCCTTTCTCCACAATTTCTCCAACATTTATTGTTTCTTGCCTTGCCAATTTGGCCATTCTAACTAGTATAAGGTGGTATCTCAGTGTGGTTTTGATTTGAATCTCCCTGATGGCTAATGATGAACACTTTTTCATGTGTGTTAGCCATTTGTATGTCTTCTTTGGAGAAGTGTCTGCTTATGTCTTCTGCCCATTTTTTGACATGATTATCTGGGTTTTTTGGGGGGTATTGAATTTGAGAAGTTCTTTATAGATCTTGGATGATCAGTCCTTTGTCTGTAGTGTCATTTGCAAATATCTTCTTCCATTCTGTGGGTTGCCTATTTGTATTGTTGATTGTTTCCTTTGCTGTGCAGAAGCTTATCTTGATGAAGTCCTAAAAGTTCATTTTTGCTTTTGTTTCCCTTGCCTTTGGAGATGTGTCTGGAGAGAAGTTGCTATGGCTGATGCCAAAGAGGTTACTGTCTATGTGCTCCTCTAGGATTTTAATGGATTCCTGTCTCACATGGAGGTCTTTCATCTATTTAGAGTTTATCTTTATAAAGATTTATAAAGTTTATCTTTATAAGTTTACCTTTATAAAGATAAACTCTAAATAAGAGAGTGTAAAAGAATGGTCCAGTCTCATTCTTCTATACATAGCTGTCCAATTTTCCCAGCACCATGTATTGAAGAGACTGTCTTTTTTCCACTGGATATTTTTTCCTGCTTTGTCGAAGATCAGTTGACCATAGAATTGAGAGTCCATATCTGGGCACTCTATTCCGTTCCACTGGTCTATATGTCTGTTTTTGTGCCAGTACCATGCTGTCTTGGTGATCACAGCTTTGTGATATAGCTTGAAATCAGGCAACGTGATGCCCCCAGCATTGTCTTTCTTTTTCAACATTTCCTTGGCAATTCAGGGTCCTTTCTGGTTCCATACAAATTTTAAGATTGTTCCAGCAATTTGAAAAATGCCATTGGTACTTTGATTGTGATGGCGTTGAAAGTATAGACTGCTCTGGGCAGCACAGACACTTAAAAAATGTTTATTCTTCCAATCCATGAGCATGGAATATTTTTCCATCTTTTTGTGTCTTCTTCAATTTCTTTCACGAGTGTTTTGTAGTTCCTAGAGTATAGATCCGTTACCTCTTTGGTTAGGTTTATTCCAAGGTATCTTATGGTTTTAGGTGCCACCACTTTCCAGTTTGGATTTTCCAAGTTGTCCCATCACAGATGTCTCCTCTCTTCCTCTCTCCCTGTTGCTAGCCCTCTTCTTCAATTCTAGCTCACTTACTTTTTTCTTTCAGTCATTTCTTCAAGAAACCTTAACTCCAAGCTCATATAACAGACCTCTACTACTGAAGTTTTTACACACTCTGTTTTTACCTTTCTTTTCCGTATCTTTATTTCTTTCTGATAATTTCAAATTTGTATTAAATTTTTCCCTTTACATCTTTCTATTGGTATATTTTTAATTAACTGAATTCTGATTTTATCCATAAAAGTTCCACTTTATTTCAATACAGTGATCTAGCTGTTTTATAGTAAGTTCAAAATATTTTCAACTATATTTTAGTTAAAAGTTCATTAAGAACACAGGCTGAAGGGATGCCTGGGTGGGTCAGTCAGTTCAGCATCTGCCTTGAGCTCAGGTCATGATCCCAGGGTCCTGGAATTGAGTCCCTCATTTGGCTCCTAGCTCAGTGGGAAGCATGCTTCTCCCTCTACCAGCTGCTCCCCCTGCTTGTGTGCTCACTCGCTCTGACAAATAAATAAAATAAGATCTTTAAAAAATAATACTAAATTAAATAAATAAATAAAAGAAGAAAAAGAACACAGGCTGTCTCCTCACTTTAAAGAAAAATATTCCAAAACAAAACTGAAGTATTTTATACAACAGGTGCTTTACCTAATAAATCACAAAAATAACTTAATGTAAGTACCTAACCAGTATTGCTAAGACTCACCAAAAGCTTTTAAATGTAAAGAACAGTAATGTTTTAAAAAGATATTCTAAGAGCAATTAAAAATTTTTATCAATCCTTGTATAATAGATACAACTTTTCTCAATTAGGCACATTTTTCCTTTTTTATGCATATGAATTATCATGACACAACTGTGATAAAGAGCCAAATAAAATAAAAATATTTGAATTGTAGAAGATGCAGGAATTTCTGTAAAGGTCAAAAATCAGTTCTCTTAGTTGATTAAAAGAGTTTCCTCACATAGTGATCTAAAGGGGTATGTGCACCTCAGTGTTCATAGCAGCAATATCCACAATAGCCAAACTAGGGAAAGAGCCCAGATAGACATCAACAGATGAATGGATAAAGAAGATGTGGCATATACATACAATGGAATATTACTCAGCCATCAAAAAATGAAATCTTACCATTTGCAATAATGCAGATGAAACTAGAGGGTATTATGCTAAGCAAGTAAGTCAATCCGAGAAAGACAATTATCATATGATTTCATTCATATGTAGCATTTAAGAAACAAAAGAGAGGATCATAAGGGAAGGGAGGGGAACATAAAACAAGATGAAATCAGAGGAGACAAACCATTAGAGATGCTTAACTATGTGAAACAAACTGAGGGTTGCTGGAGGGGGAGATGGACATTAAGGAGGACATGTGATGGAATGAGCACTGGGTTTATATACAGCTGATGAATCACTGACCTCTACCTCTGAAACTGATAATACACTATATGTTAATTAACTGAATTTAAATAAAATCTAAAAAAAAAATCATTTCCTCAGATTCACTCAATGAATTTTTTGAAGTCTACTACTAAAAATATAATTTAGAAAGATACTTTATTCCTAGAAAAATGTACACTGAATTATAGCTGAGAAGCCCTGTCAGTTCTACCTCCGAAGTCCTTCCCCATTTGGAACCTCCTCTCCCTATAAGGCCCATGGGTTTGGTAAGAACTCACCAACTCATGCAATTACCTCCCAACCAGTTTCTCTATTAACAGTTGCTTCTGAAATAATAAAAAGCACCATAGCAATTTTAGCTTTAAAAGATTTGTTGAGGATTGTCTTTACTATGTTGGTAACTACTAGAGTTGGATGGTGGGTTCATGAGGCTTTACTCTATATTATTTTCTCACTTTTGCATATCATAATTATCCATTTAAATGTTTACATGCCTCTGTAAGATGGCAAACTCCTTGGAGATAGGAATTATCTCCTATTCATCTTTATGTCTAATACAGTTCCTAAGAGAGAGTAGATCATTTTTTTTTTCAGTTGGACACAATCATCCTATAGAAAAAAATAACAAAATGGTCAAGAAACCTGAAACAACTCAATGTTTCAGTTAACTGATTAAGATGATCTGTTATGAAAATACATTCCTATCTTTTCTTCATTATGAACATCAGAGAAAAGAACTGTGTCTTTATCTATGTATCTCCTAGAGCTTAGGAAAATGCTTCATAAAATGTATGTTCCGACCAAGTTATAAATCTTGTTATTTTGTAAAAACAGCAAAGCTCTCAATATGCTATTTATTCAGTCACCTAAGTAATTTTGTGTTCCTGCCATCCTCATGGTCTGTCTTTAACTCCTACTAGAAGGCTGGCAAGGGAATCAGTTTCCTAATTTACTCTCTCCCTCTCATTAAAACTTCTACATTTTCCATAAAAGCTAAACCAGTAACCTACCCACATTACAGAAATGGCACCTGTCCACTTGGCTACAAAAGTTCTGGCTCTGGAGCCAGACTGTCTAGATTCAAATGCTGACGTGGTCATTTACTCACTGCATGATCGTGGGCAAGTTACTTACTGGCTGTTGAGCAAGTTACCTATTCATTACTATTATCTTCTATGCATTTTTATACTAGCTTCTTAATGTAGTTGTACCTCAGTTTCTCAACTCTCTTTTTTTTTTTTTTTTTAAAGATTTTGTTTATTTGACAGAAGGAGTGAGAGAGCACAAGCAGGGGGGAGCAGCAGAGGAAGAGGGAGAAGCAGGCTCCCTGCTGAGCAGGACCCTGGGATCATGACCTGAGCTAAAGGCAGCCGCTTAACTAAGTAAGCCACCCAGGCGCCCTTAGTTTCTCATCTCTACCATAAAGATACTAATAGTCCCTACCTCAGTGGATTGCCGTGGCGAGTACAGTAAGGCTTCTAAAGTGCTCAGGGTAGCACCTGGCGCATAACAAGCAAACTTGAGTCAGCTCTTACTTTGTAGCCATGCCCTGCCTTTCCTCCTGTTACAGTGAACGGTCTGTGCTCTTAAAAACAACTCCTCCATTCCTCAACAAATCCATCTCTTCTTGCCTACTCAACAGCTTCTCTTGCAACTGTGTCCTCTCCCTCTGGCATTCTCAAATTTTCTCTCCTAGATTATTTTCAACAACATACAACATGCTACATTAATTTTTAGAATAACCTCTCGGTGCACATGCAGTTCCTAACATGTCTCTATTTCTTGTCATCCTTTTATAGCAAAACTACTCTGAAGAGGTCCCTTTACCTGCTGATTATCTTTCTTAGACACAGTCTAATCAAGCTTTCATTCTTACCTCTCCATTGAGAGGTTTTTGTCAGGGTCATCAGTGACAACTGAATTGCTGGGTCAAATAAAAATTCTCAGGCTTACTCGACCTATCAGCAACTGATCATTACCTTCTTCTTGACACATTTATTTGGATGTTTACAAGGCATCTCAACATCTCCAAAGTCTTGATTTTATCCTCCAAAGGTGTTCTTCCTCCTCTTGTCTTTCATATTTAAATAAACATAAGACCTAGTTGTTCAAGGCAAAACTCTGGCATTGTTGGTCAGTTATTTCTTTTTCTCAGGCCACACAGGAAAAATAAGCAAATTCTATCACCTCTGTCTCAAAATAAATCCAGAATCTCATCACATGTTACTTTTTGCTATCAGCATGGCAGAAGACATCATCATCTCTCTGCTAGTTTATTTAAAATAGTCTTCTAACTATTCTGCCTGCTTCTGTCTTTGGTTCCTTATAATTTATTTTTCAGTTCAAAGCCAGATGACACTTTAAAAATGTTTAAGTCAAAACACCTCACCATAACATGACATGATCAAGACACAAAGTGGTCGAGTAAACTGTCCTATGAAAATTGAATCTATTTAAAATCTAACATGAAATATATCAATTTATATTTATTTTTAAATTATATAAGAAAAAATAATCAAGTACCAAATGTAGTTATGTAAAATTTTCATAGACTTGAAGGGACAGAAATCTGTAAGTCAAGAATTTTCACTCATAAATATATTCAATAAATTTTTGTTGAGCACCTACCATATTCTAGGCACTGTGATAGGAACCTGTAAGACAACAGTAACTTAGAGGAAGTCATGTGCATTTGACATAACTTTGAAGGGCCAGAATAGAAAAATTAGTTTGAGACCATGATTCCTACAATAAATACTACAAATCCAAGTAAAGAGAGAGGAATGTGAATACAAGGGATAATGAAGGCACTGACCTAAGAAAAGCAGACACTTCAAAGAGCTACTCTACATATAAGCCACAAATTTCATTCCTGTCTTTTTCCTTTCTTTTTCCTCCATTTCCTTCCTTCATTCATATTTATTACTTATTCTGATGTTTTCTGTGTAGTACAAAATATAAAATAAGCATTTGGGTCATCTTTTTCTTCTTTTGTTTTTCTGACAGAGTAGTAGTATTTGTGCCTCAACAATCAAAATGCTCAGGATTAATACTCTTGGTTTTCAGGGTCTGGGTTGTTTCTGTTTTGGTTTTGGGTTTTAGGGTTTTTTGCCATTTAAGGTACAATTTATGCAGTGTAAAATTCACCCCAGTTCTGAGAGTTCTGATAAATTCATAAAGTTGTGTGGTCATCACTGTAACCAATATACAGGATAGTTAAAAAATTCTATGCTCTCGGGCACCTCTCTCTCTCCGCCTGCCTCTCTGCCTACTTGTAATCTCTGTCAAATAAAAATAAATAAAATCTTTTTTTTTTAAAGATTTATTTATTTATTTGACAGAGAGAGATTACAAGTAGGCAGAGAGGCAGGCGGAGAGAGAGAGGAGGAAGCAGGCTCCCTGCTGAGCAGAGAGCCCGATGCGGGCCTCGATCCCAGGACCCTGAGATCATGACCTGAGCCGAAGGCAGCGGCTTAACCCACTGAGCCACCCAGGCGCCCAAAATAAATAAAATCTTAAAAAAAAAAAATTCGATGCTCTCTTATAGTTACTACCACCCAACATGATCAGTTCTTGGCAGTTACTAATAAATTTTCTATCATGATAGTTTTGGCTTTCAAGAATCTTATATAAATGAAATCATATAGGATTTAGCCATTCAAATCTGACATGTTTTACTTAACATAAAGCACTTGAATCCGTCATGTTATTGTGTGTCAGTAGTTCATTCTTTTTTTTTTTTTAAGAGACTTTATTTATTTATTTATTTGACAGAGAGAGAGAGACACACACACACACAGTGAGCGAGGGAACACAAGCAAGGGAAGCGGCAGAGGGAGAAGCAGGCTTCCCATGGAGCAGGAAGCCCAATGCGGGCTCAATCCCAGGACCCTGGGATCATGATCTAAGCTGAAGGCAGATGCTTAACAACTGAGCCACCCAGGAGCCCCAGTAGTTCATTCTTTTAATTGCTCAGGAATACTCCGTGGACTGCATGTACCACTTAGTTGATCCACGCTGGACAGCATTTGGACTGTTTCCAGTTGGAGGCAATTATGAACAAAGATGTTGCAGACTTGTACACAGGTTTTCATTTCACTTGGGTGACAATTTCACCTAGGAGTGACAATGAAATTGCTGGGTACTACAGTAAGTATGTGTTCAACTTTATAAGACAATGCCAAACTTTCCAAAACAGCTACACCATTCAGCACCTCCACCAACAAAACATGAGAGCTACAGTTGCTACGCATCCTTTGTAGCTCTTGGTATCACAGTGCTTTTCGCTATTGTTTTGCTTTTTTATTTTAGTCATTTGAATACGTGTTAGTGACGAATGTTGTTTAGCATTTTTTCATGGGCTTATTTGTAATTAAAAATATTTTCTCTGGTGAAGTATCTGGACCTTTTGCTTATTTTTAAGTGGGGTTTTTTGGGTTTTGGTTTTTTTTTTTTAGTACTGAGTTTTGAGATTTTTTTTTTTTAAATATTCTAGATATGTCTTTTTCCAGGTATCAGTTTTACAAATATTCTCTCCCAATGTGTAGCTTTTCATTCTTCCGAATGTCTTCTGAAGAACAAAAAAGTTCTTAGTTCTGATTAAATCAAATCTGTAATTTTTTTTCTTTCCAACATCATTCCCTTGAGTTCATACCTAAGAAATTTCTGCCTAACCAAAGGCCACAATGATTTCTTATGTTTTCTTCTATAGTTTTTATAACTTTAGCTCTTATATTCAGGTTTATGAACTAGTATGAGTTAATTTTCAATATGGGACAAGGTATGCCCCAAAACTTATTTTTATTGTTTTTATTTTTTTGCATGTACATACCTAATTGTTAAGCATGATTTACTAAAAAGATTATCCTTTCTCCATTGAATTTCAACTAAACCTTTGTTTACAATCAATAGGCCATATATGTATATATTTTTATATACAGCTATATCAAGATATAATGCACATACCATACAACTCACCCATTTAAAGTACTTAATTCAATGGTTTTGATATATTCACACAGTTGTATAGCCATTACATTCAACTTTAGAACATTTTCACTACCCCAAAAAGAAACCCTGAACCTCTTAACATTCACCCTCCATTTCCTTAAATCCTCTCTCTAGCTCTGGACAACCACTCACCTAATTTCTATCTCTACAGATTTGGCTATTCTTGGTACTTCATATAAATGAAATCATACATTGCTCTTTCAGATTTGCTTTTTTCATGCAGCATGATGTTTTGAAGGGTCATGCATGTTTTAGATGTACCAGTACTTTATTTTTATTACTGAATAATATCCCATTGTATGTATATACTATGTTTATTTATCCATTCATCACTTGATGAAATTCGGATCTGTTCCTCCTTTTGGTTATTATGAATAATGATACCATGAGCATTTGTACACAAGTGTTTGTGTAAACATAGTGATTTCATTTCTATTGGGTATATTAGTAGGAGTGGGATTGTTAGGCCATATCTTACCTCTATATTTAACCTTTTGAGGAAATGCAAGAATGTTCTCCAAAATGGCTGCTGTACCAGTGTTATCAGCAGTGTAAGAGGGTGTCAATTTCTCCACATCCTTGCCAACACTTGTTCTTATTTGTCTTTTTTATTACAGGTAACCCCGTAGATGTAAGGTGGTATCTCATTGTGGTTTCTGTTTGCATTCCCCTAATGGCTAATGATGTAAGCATCTTTTATGTGCTGGCTGGGCATCAGTATGTCTTCTCTGGAGAAATGTCTATTTACATTGTGTAGCTCTATTTCTGAACCGTCTATTCTGCACCTTTGATCTATGTGTCTGTCCCTTCATCAATAATGTCTTGATCACTGCAGCTTGATGGTAAGCCCTGAAATCAGGCAGTATGAGTCTCCCAAATTTGTTCTTCATTTTTAAGTGTTTTGGCGATTCCAGTTACTTCACTTTTCTACACACATTTCAGAATCAGCTATTCAGTTGGTACCAAAACAAATTCCACTAGGATTTTGATTGAAGTTACATTAATCCCAAAGACGAGCATGGCCAGAAGGGAAATCTTAACAATACTGAGACTTTCATTCTATTAACATGGTATATTTTTCCACTTACTGAGGTCTTCTTTGATTTCTTTCATTCCTGTTTTCTACTTCTGCAATGTATAGATCTAGTAACAGTTTGTTCAATTTCTACCTAATGTTTCAAGGGTTTTTTCTAGTGCTTTTATGTGGTTTTAAATTTCTATTTGCAATTTTTCATAGCTAGAATATAAGTAAGATCGATTTTTGCATATTTACCTTGTATCCTACAACCTTGTAAAACTGTTTCCAAATTAGGTTCTGCCAATAAGTTAACAATGGTATGTGATTGAAAGACAGAAGAAAAGAAGGATTTGCATTGTCAGTAGCAGCCATACCACAACTCCTGAGAAATAATGATACCTGGGAGATGCTCTAGGAAATACCAGCACCAATCATATAGGGTCCCCCCACCAGCTCAGAGGGCTGGGTAACTCTTTAGAAGCCAGGAACTAACAAAATGTCCCTTCCCCTCACAGCTTCTTCTAAACCCTAGCTACTCTGAGCATCCTCAGCGCCTCAGCAACCAGCTGGGCAGTCTTCCTCAGAGGTCCCTGCACCAGCTCCTTAGGAAACCTCCACTGAGCTCCTAGATTCTGTTCACAATACTTCTTCCATTTTATTTCTCCACCTCTAGAGGATACTGCTGCTTCCTACTATTTGGAATTTTCAATATCCTCTTTCTGTAGTTCAACATTCTAACACGCTAGAAACCAATTACTTGCATTAATACCCCTCTAGCTGAAAAGGCTGGCAGGGCTTCTTTTTCCCAACTGGACTCTAACAATCTTCTTGCTCTGACCAGCACCCCTTCCCCACTCCCAAGATATAACTGTCCTAGAAAATTCTATTAACTAATGACAAAGATTCTCTTTTTCACAGAGCTCTACTCAGGCTCACCTGAACTCTTTCCTCAAACAGGCCCTGACTTGGAAGTTTCCATGTTCATTTCTGCCTTGTCCATTTTTAGCAAGAATCCTACTAAGTCAGTTTAGCCAGGACCCCCACCCTCAGTATCTGATCATCCTTGATTTCTAATTGAGTTCCTCATCTTCTGACATCCTCAGGTGATGTCTGATCACCCTTATCCACCTTATGCAAGAATCTTGCAAGGTAAATTTAGTCAGAAACTCCTTCACCTCTGATGTTTCCTCTCAGTCACTTTCCATCTGCTGACATCCACCCTCTCCTTGGCTATAAATTTGCACTGTTCCTTGCTGTATCTGGAGTTCAGCCCAATCCCTCTCCCCTACTGCAAGACCTCATTTCAGTGATTCCTACACCTACCATGATAGCTCCCCCTCCCTGAATAAAGTCATCCTTATCACCTTTAACAAGTGTCATGGATAACCTTAACACTAATTCACGGTCATAGAAAATGAAAATTCATCTTAAATGGGGCAAAAAAACACTACATGAAATCAGTAAAAATATACGAGATAAATTTAGGAAAGTGATCAATGCTTACATGAGTCAATTAGCTTCTGGATATAGTATAGGGAAAAATCATGAAAGGTTTTTGAAATGGGGTTAAAGAGTCTACTGAACACCTTTTCTATATTGCCCTTTTTGGGAATTATCTGATATGACAGAGGTGTATGCCTTTGTCTTTAGGCAAATTTACAACTCTCAACAGATGTGCAGAAAACTGGTAACAATGCATAACTTTTTTGTCCATAGCCATGAAAACAATACCTATTCATGACAATGCAAGTGAATTATTAGGAAGAGAATATAAATCTCTAAACTGAATTCTCACTTGATTGGTTCTAATATCTTAATGGCTCCCATTAATCAATGAGTTAAACTCTCTAAGATGTGTTCATCTTACATTTGTATGTGTGAGATAAATAACATTAAATTTTCTTTGTTTAATTAGGGGAGGCAGCAAGCCCTCCCTTACTCTTAGGGCAACTCCTTAAAATATAAAAGATTTGGCACTTCGATCAGAAAGTTGACAAACTATTCTCCAGATTTTACAGTGAGAAGGCATGAGCTTTCCAATCCTCAGAACCATAAATAATCTGCCTAATTAAATGAAGAACCTCTCAGGAGGTGTATATCATAAGAAGCATTTGTTTGTCTCTTAAAAAGATAAAGTTTTAATTCTTTGTTCTTCTACTTTACCATATAAAATGTCTGAAATTCTTCCCAGACTTAGCAGCTTCTCCTGGACCACCACCATGCATGTAATTTGATATGCATACTCAATAATAAATGGTAGTTTCTATATAATGGTATGGCATAATCATTTGTTGGCAAGATTTTTAAATTTTACTAACAAATTATAGTTATGGGGGCACCTGGGTGGCTCAGTGGGTTAAAGCCTCTGCCTTCGGCTCGGGTCATGATCCCAGAGTCCTGGGATCGAGCCCCACATCGGGCTCTCTGCTTGGCGGGGAGCCTGCTTCCTCCTCTCTCTCTGCCTACTTATGATCTCTGCCTATCAAATAAATAAATAAAATCTTTAAAAAACAAAACAAAAACAAAACAAATTATAGTTATGATTACCTCTTTAAAAAACTTACCTGTAATAGATATAAACAGAATATTCATAATAAGTATAAACAAAGTATCCTTTTTTGTAGTTCTAGATAAAAATACTCAAAAATCTAAAGCAACAGTTTTAGTCAGAAAGAATAAAACAGACTGGTTACCGTTTATAATTAGTGGAGAAATGAGTAATTCTAAGCAGTACAGCCCCTTTTCATGGTAATAGACTTAGTAGAGAAAGGAAATATAACCCCTTAACAATAGATATTTACATGTTTTAGCAATAAAGCACATAGCTGACAACTCTGGGCAATGTTATTTCTAAATTAAATAATAAAGCAAATGTATCTTCCAAAAGTAAGTTAAATAAAACCATACTGAATGGAAGACCCAGACAAACATAGAGTATTCATGAATTATGTTTTAACTTTTATGTTTTTAAAGCACATTAAAATACTAATATAAACAAACATATTTTAATTAATAAGACAAATTAACATCAACTATGTAAATATAAAATTTTCAATACAAAAAATAAATTTTACCATCTTCCTAGCAGTTCTCCCCAAGAATACAGGATCTTCTCAGGACAATCCTTAGACACATCACCTGTTCCACTTGAGAGTTCATTATCGCTCTCTGCAGAAGAAACACAAAAATAAAAATGAAGAACACTGTATTATATATTTGTTATTTATGTTTTATAAAGAAAGAAACATGACAATGTGTCTAATAAAACAAACTTCTGCTTATGCCCATTGCAAAAAAAACCAGTAGAAATTTCATTAATATACTTTATCTTTAGTGCCTAGATAAATATATTCTCAAAGCATAAACATTTTATGAAAATTCCTATTCACAGTTTATATAGTATGAAACTGAAAATACCTATATATAAATAACTCTATCCCCAAAGGGTAAAATTTTAAAGCTAATGGTAACACAATTAGAAATTCCTATGTGATATTCTAATCATGAAATTAATACTCTCAAATATTAATATTTTATTAGTGATGCCAACAATGAAATCAAGAGTCAGATATACATTTATATCAATATATAACACTGAGAAATATATATATATTATGATACAAACACTAAACAACTAGAAATATAAGAAAATTTTAAGGTTTTAAAGATATACTCATAAGTACAAATATTTTTGACTAACGGAATTCATAAGTACAAATATTTTTAACTAAAGGAAAGATTAAACTATTTGGCTTTTTCAAATGGCAACTTTATAAAATATCCCATAATATAAAGTAACAGTTGCAGAAAGAATACAACTAGTTGAGTTATAGCACTCCATTAGTGATGAAAATGAGTAACTGTAAGCTGTGTAAATCTTCTTTAAGTGGTAACAGAGCTGGTGGAGAAAGAAAATACAATGGGCACAACTTACCTACATTATAACAAGGACTTTGACAGAGGACTATATAAGAAAAGTCTGAAGAAGTATTACCTGAATGATAAGCTAGATAAAAATTTGTTTGGCTCATAGCAAGGACAAATGTACATTTGTTACAACATTGTTACAGTACAATAGGGACTAGCATTACATGAATCCCACCGGGATTGGTGTGAAGAACAGTTATTACTTAGCATACTAGAAAGCCAATGGTCCAAGTATAAACTAATTCATACAGGTGGACATCATGAACACCAAAAAACAATAAAGTAAAGGAAGGTTTATTTGGCCAGGTTAAAAGATTTGGTCATATTCACACAAAGAGATCTTATCACATAGTAAAGTATAACCAAAACATAAGCACATGCATAGACAAATGCTTTAACACGTTTAGGACACTTTGTTCAAAAAGTAAACATTATTCTGGATACTGGAATGAAGGTCAAGAAGGTATACACTAAACTCACGGCTCTACAAATACCTCACATAAGCAATTCTGTGAACTTTGTTCATCATGGATATAAGAGAAGTAAGAGATTTTTAAAAAAGCTAAACCAAGGGGTGCCTGGGTGGCTCCGTTGGTTGAGTGAGTGACTGCCTTGGGCTCAGGTCATGATCCCGGACTTCCAGGATCAAGTCCCCGCATCGGGCTCCCAGCTTCTTGGGGAGTCTGCTTCTCCCTCTGACCTTCTCCTCTCTCATACTCTCTCTCACTCATTCCCTCTCAAATAAATAAATAAAATCTTTAAAAAAAAAAAAAAAGCTAAACCAAATGAAGTATTTCTAAGTATTAGAGGAATAAAGTAAACAGAAACAACTAAAGCCTTAAATATTAAAATATCCTAAAAAAACTATTGATGTAAATAACCATCCTTTATAATCCTTATAATTTTTCATCTAGACTGAGGTACTTTTTGAGAGTGAAAAAGGAGACTATTAAAAGTTACACTGGAAAAAAGGTTAAACACACTATTCTGAGGCAAAGAGGGACTGTGGATCACTCTTCTTATAAACTGGTACCAAGTATGAGTGCTTATAATAAAAACTGGATTTCAGTCAAGCAGGGTCCAATAGAGTCCCAACTTATCCTCTATTTTGCTCTATTGTAAATAATAACACACCAAGGCTCCAAAGTATTTGCTAAAGTTGTATATGCCAAATTGAAGACCAAAATCTAAGAACACAATGAAAAGGGAAAAGAAAAAAAAGGAAACAAATCATTAATCTTGATTATAATAAAATTCAGAAAGTACTACTAACACAGAGAATCTGTTTCTTCTTATTTTTTGGGGGGAAAGGAATAAAACAAAACCAAGATGCCATAAGAAAGATTAAGAAATCTACCTGTAAATTAAAAGCTGATATGAAGCAAGATATAGTGTATACTAAAAAACAAAAACAAACAAAAATCCCAACTTTTGACAAATGGTCCTAATATTCAATAAACTAAAAAATCCAATAAAAAAAATTGGGCCAAGGACCTAAACATAGTACAGTTGTATAAAAAAATAACTGGCCAATAAAGATGTTAAAGAAAGCCTTATCTCAATTATTTTGTTATTCAAATTAAAACAATAAAACAGAAAAAAACAGAGAGCATAAAGAATAATTATATCTAGTGTTGATAAAAAAAAAAAATAAGGGGAAATGGCCAAGAAAGTTGATGTTTATAGAAGAGTAATCTAAGAGGCCAAATTAACACATCATCTGATACAGCAACTCCACTTCTAAAAATTTATTCTCCAGGAACACATATGCCATATCAGTATCTGTAAAAGAATTTCATTGTATCACTGCTTGTAATAATAACTGAAAACTATCAGGACTTCTTCAATAGAAGCTGCATTAACTAGGGTACCTGGGTGGCTCAGTTGGTTAAGCATCTGCCTTGGGCTCATGTCATGATCCAGAATCCTGGCATAGAGCCCTGTGTTGGGCTCCCTGCTCCGCAGTAAGTCTGCTTCTCCCTCTGCCCCTACCCTTGCTTGTGCTCTCTCTCTCTCTAATTCTCTATCTCAAATAAATAAATAAAATCTTTATTTAAAAAAAGAAGTTGCATTAACTAAATTATGATATGTCCATTCCAAAGAATACCACCCAACAGTTTAAGAATTGACTAGATCTTTACACAATACTTGAAAACCACCTAAAATACATTAATTTGAGATGAAAAACAAAAAAAGGAGTAAAGTAATTTTTAAGTACAGTTTTATTTCGGTAAGTGTATTACTGATATGACTACAAATATCTTTATAAACAGCTGTTTAAGATTATACACCAAACTATTAAGAAACTATTATGTTTCAGCACCTAACAGTATCTTCTCACATAGCAGACATTCAATAAATATTAAGGGAACACATGTTTCACTTTTAAGCTTCTTTTCTATAAAAATTCTTATCTCTTAAAATAAGTACACATAACTATATTAACCATGGGGAAAGGACTTTTATCTTTTAAATAATCCCTGTTGCTACAGAAAACAAAAGCCTATTTCATTATTATAAACCCCTACTAATATGCCATAAAACCATCATTAACAACAAGTTACTATTTCCCTGACAATCTGCCAAGTTATTTTCCACCACAAAAAGGAATTAGAAGTGTAAACACCCAGATTAGTAGGAGAACCACAACAAGAGGGGGTAAAATGGGCACACACACTGAAGTAAAAACTAGATCCCTGATGAACAATTAAGGCAGAAACCACAGCAAGTCAGGAGCCAAATATTTGGACAAAAAAATAGGACTTAGCCAAAGAAGACAGGAATCATAGGCTTTTATTGAATGTCTTTTTTTAATCTCCATTCCAAATACTGTTCTTTTTTTTTTTTAAGATTTTATGTATTTATTTGACAGAGAGAAATCACAAGTAGATGGAGAGGCAGGCAGAGAGAGAGAGGGAAGCAGGCTCCCTGCTGAGCAGAGAGCCTGACACGGAACTCAATCCCAGGACCCTGAGATCATGACCCGAGCCGAAGGCAGCGGCTTAACCCACTGAGCCACCCAGGCGCCCCCAAATACTGTTCTTAAATTTTACAGACACTAACTCACTGTATCCCTTAAGCAACCTAATAAGGTAGTCAACTACTCAATTTCCCACTTTCAATGTAAGAAAATTGAGGCACAGAGAGGCTAAGTAATTTGCTCAAGGTTACCCTGCTTGGGCCGGTGAAGGAGACAGAAAATTCCAGAATTCTAAGTCAGAGTCAAATGTTACCACTCCTTATAGTTTGTTTGTTTCTTTTCTTACCATGTTTTCATAGGAGACCATGCTTGGCATTTAGCAGATACGAGTCTGTGCCAAGTGTCAACATCGAGTAAATGGCTAGAAGCCAGAGCCAAGCATAGAAAAGCCAGGCCCATTTAAAGCAACATGCCCAAAAAAACACCAAAACCAATGAGTTGGGAGCAAGAGATTTAATGGTCAGGTTTCAGGGGTACAATCCCCTTGACAATCAGGAAGAATAAAAATAAATTGATATCCTAGTGACGTCAAAAGTGAGCCAGATCTATCTTCCTTGCTGCAGAAACAAGTCACCCTGAGTTTCAAATACCTACTGGCCATTCTGTTAGACAAGAAGAAAGGAAGCTAAAGAAACAAATTAGAGTTACTGTATTAGAGAGGTGTGTTAAGATCTCCTACTATTAATGTATTCATATCAATATGATTCTTTATCTTGATTAATAGTTTTCTTATGTAATTGGCTGCTCCCATATTAGGGGTATAGATATTTACAACAGTTAGATCAGAATTATGTAGTGTCCTTCTGTATCTCCGACTACACTCTTTAGTTTAAAATCTAATTTATCTGATATGAGAATCGCTACCCCAGCCTTCTTTTGAAGCCCACTGGCATGAAAGATGCTTCTCCATCCCTTCACTTTCAGTCTGGGTGTATCCTTAGGTTCAAAATGGGTCTCCTGTAGACAACATATGGATGGGTCCTGTCGTTTTATCCAATCTGCAATCATGTGTCATTTTATGGGCGTATTTAGGCCATTCACATTGAGAGTGATTATTGATAGATACGTTTTTATTGACATCGTGTTACCTTTGAAGTCTTTCTTTCTGAAAATTTTCCCAATCTCGCGAATGGAACCAACGTTCATGTACTAGAGACAGAACGGTCTTCCCCCCAAGATTACAGAATCTCGAAAGTCCTCGAGACACCTCATAGTAAGAATGAGGAATCTTAATTGTAGACAGACACTCCTGAAGGCAGCTAGGACAAAGAAGCTCCTTACGTAGAGAGGAAAGCCCATCAGAATAACGTCAGACCTCTCCACAGAGACCTGGCAAGCCAGAAAGGGCTGGCAAGAATATATTCAGGGCACTAAATGAGATGAACATGCAGCCAAGAATACTTTATCCAGCAAGACTGACATTCAAAATGGATGGAGAGATAAAGAGTTTCCAAGACCGGCAAGGCTTAAAAGACTATTCAACCACCAAGCTGATACTGCAGGAAATATTAAGGGGGGTTCTATAAAAGAGGAAAAATCCCAAGAATATCATTGAACTGAAATAAAGTTACTTTATTAGATACAAAGGAGTTTCTAGGTACAATGGAAGAAATAAACTTAAGGAAAAAAAAAGAATGAAAAAGATACTAGAAGACACCTGGGTGGCTCAGTCAGTTAAGCATCTTCCTCTTGCTCTGGTCACGATCCCAGAGTCCCGGGATCAAGTTCCGAATCAGGATCCCCACTCAGGGGGAGCCTGCTTCTGCCAATCCTTCTTCCCCATGCGTGCTTGCTCTCTCTCTCTCTCTCTCTGGCTCCCATGCTCTCTCTCTCAAATAAATAAATATACAGGAAGAATGAGAGACAGAAAGAAAGGAGGGAGGGAGGGAGGGAGGGAGGGACGGACGGACGGACGGACAGAAAGGAAAGGAAAGAAAAAGACACTGGAAACTGAAGTGCAATAAGAAACAGCGAGAAGGTTAGCAAGTAGAATGTGGCAGAGAGGCAACAACAGAACAATGTGGTATGTAAAAGGGTAACTGAAGGTTTTATAAAAAGCAACTGTTAAAAAACAAAAACAAACAAACAAAAAAAACAACCAATTGTATTCCATTCTACCTAGGAGGAAAAAAAAAGAAGAACAATGATACAAGGCTAGGATTCCTATCCTCCTAAGTAAATCTTGTTTTTTACACCAAAATTCAAGTTAGGATTACCCTTTTCTGGATGCACTACTCCTCTGGGCATATTTCTCCTAGTGATTATCACACCATATTACAATGATCTATTTTCTTCTATGTCCTCTCCTATCAGACTTTATGTTTCCTGACAATGGGGAGAAACTTTTATTTCTATACTCCCAGTGCCTATATTAGTACTTGGCCATAGGATGTTAAAAGTTTCCTGAATTGATAACTGAAGGGGAGAAGATGGAAGAAAGAAAAAGTCGTTATACCTACAAAAAAATATATGCCTTGAAAATTAGTAAACTTTAGTACGTGGGCATCTATATGCAAACATGGGTAAAGGGAACCAGGTCCATTCAGTCATTCGTAATGGATTCCAAAGTGAAAACACCTGGTTCTAAAATCCACTTCCACCGTTTATTAGCTGTGATCCTGGTTAAATCACTTTGTGATTCAGCTGCCTATTTGTAAAATGGGAATAACAACAACACTGTAGTTGTACCAATTAAGCAAGTTATTGTATGCAAAACACATATATATTACAGTGCCTGGCAAAAGGCAGGCATGTTAACTATTAAAAGCTGTTTTCATTCAAGGAATTTGAATTCCTGTGATGTACAGTACAGGGGAAAAGCCGGAGTGCAAGTATTCAGCAGGAAGCAGCAACTATAAATGTAGATTATCTCTATTGAAGCTCATGAAATGTGCGAAGGTGAGAGTAATAAAGCTAAAAAGAACTGCACGGTCCAGTCAAGTGTCATGCTTCCTTTATCAAGCCCCAGCTCCCAGAAAGTTGGCCAGCTCTTCCTTTCTGACTCCTATATAGACTCCTACAATAATATCTGTAAGATTTCCAGGAACACATGCCTGTTTTCATTATTCATTCAGGCATTTAATATCTATAACTTTCATGTTTTACATATGTTCTTCCCTTTCTTGGAAACCAAGCTCTGTGAGGGCTGGGAGTAGATCTTGTCTTTATATAATAGCACTTAGCACACAGTAACATTCAATTATGGAATAAATGGAAGTATTTCTTTCTTTTTTTTTTTTTCTTTGTTACTGTTTTATTTTTAGAATACGTTCACACACGTAAAGTAATTGGGAAAGAAAACATCAGAAAGAGAAAGATGAGGAATCAGGCCAACTCCCGAAAAAGACATGAAACTGCCCAGGTTTGGAGGGAGTGACTGACCAGAAGGACCTCTCATATTTTGACTAAATATGGGGCTTTGGATAAGTTTGACGATGTTAAGAGAGGGAGCTGGGGGAATCCACAACTAACAGCTTCAACTCCTTTACTTTAGAAAAGGTCTCTGAGAGACTCTGCTTAACTCAGGGAGTATGGCTGGAGACTCTTCCAAAATGCCTAACTTCATTTTTCTCCATGCACAGTCTCCTTGCCAATTTCAATTTCCCTGCAATTCAATTTCAATTCAATTTCTCCTTGAGAAACCAAAACCAGAGGATTCCAGATCAAACTCACACTATAGGACTACAACTTTCTTTAAAAATCGGTGAAATGAAAATAACCATATTAAACATGTATTGTAAAAATTAAATGAGAATGCATGTGCGGTACTAAACATGGTGCTGGACACCCAGTAGTACTCAAGTGTTAGGTATCATTTCTTATTATTTCTATTGCTACTGAATCCTCCGTTTCCAGCCCAGCACTTCAAAGTAACTAAAAAAGCATTCTAGGTTTATTGTTTATTATTCACTGATTTCTAACATGCAGAGATCAGAAACCAACTGTGCAACACCAAAATAAGATTTAATAAATGTAGATTTTTAAGATCAAATAAAATAAATATGTATGACATTTCAGTCAAATTAATTTAAGGGCTCTCTCTCTTAACTTTGGCTACTCCCTGCTTTGAAACAAATACTGTGTTTCTATTAGCAATGTTTTTCATCCTAGTCATAAAAGGAATATTTCAGAACTAGTATCAACAGACACCATAAAAGGAAAAAAATATATGTATTTCTATATACATATACATGCACACAACACAATGCTTCTTTTTTTTTTCAAATAAATTTAAAATTAAATGACAAAATCAGGGGCAAATTAGCACAAAATCCTTTTTTTAAAGATTTCATTTAGGGTGCCTGGGTGGCTCAACGGGTGAAGCCTCCGCCTTCGGCTCAGGTCTTGATTTCAGGGTCCTGGGATCAAGTCCTACATTGGGCTCTCTGCTTAGCAGGGAGCCTGCTTCCTCCTTTCTCTCTGCCTGCCTTTCTGCCTACTTGTGATCTCTCTCTGTTGAATAAATAAATAAATAAAATCTTTAAAAAAAATAAAGATTTCATTTATTTATTTGACAGAGAGTGAGAGAGATAGCAAGAGAGGGAACACAAGTAGGGGAAGTGGGAGAGGGAGAATCAGGCTTCCCACTGAGCAGGGAGCCTGATGTGGGGCTAGACTGCCCAGGACCCTGGATCATGAACTGAGCCAAAGGCAGATGGTTAACAAATGAGGCACCCAGGCAATCTCATTTTTCTTTTCAACTGAAGGATTACTCATAAAATGAGGAACTGATAAGTAACCACAGATAAAATGTGATTGCTATGGGTTTTCAATGATTTTCCCCTTAATTTTCTTTTGTAATACATACTGTTTGCTGAAATTAATACAGGTAATCAAAGGTTACTATAAACTCTCTTCTAAACAATTGGGGAGAGAAAAAAACAAAACCTCACTCATCTGGCAAAACCTGTAGGAATACAAGTCTGTATAATGACATGTGTCAACCTGGAATAGAGTAAAATTGATTTATTTTGATTACTTAGTAGGAAATAATGTCATTTTGGATAGCCAAAAGCTGTCACATTTGTATGACCTTGAAAATAGTCTCTCATTTTTCACATGACAGTCAGAATATATTTGTTCTATATATAAGCTGATACACAAATGTAAACCATGAAGGTAAAACAAAAGATCATCCTTAATTTGAAATAGGGTAACATTTTCCACTGTCAAAAGCAAGGTGATTTATTACAGAGAGAAGATTCAAGGTGGAAGAAACCACAAATTGCATGATTTCTTTCCAACTAAATCATCATCACTGTCACTCTCAATCTAATTACAGGTTTCTAATTGATAGTCCCTGTAGTTACTAAGCATAAGTGATTAATAAAAATGTATCAGTAATTGTTGAAATCTGTCAACCATATTCAAGAGAAGTGAGGCAGACAAGAACCTTACTTTTTTTTTTCCACTTTGTAACATTGTTTTTTAAGCCTCACAAATTTGTACAGATAACTAGAATGGAAAGAAGTGAGGTTACATTTGAGAGGGAAAAAGAGGGTAAGGCTCTTAACATTAAACAAACCACTTTTTCTTTTCTTTTTCTTTCTGGTTTTTTTTTTTTTTTTTTTTTTTGGTGAGGAGCCCAATGCAGGTTGCTCATGACCCTGAAATCAAGATCTGAATGGAGAGCAAAAGTTGGATGCCTTCAGGGAAATACAAATCAAAACCACAATGAGATATCACCTCACACCAGTCAGAATGGCTAAAATCAACAAGTCAGGAAATGACAGATGCTGGCGAAGATGCGGAGAAAGGAGAACCCTCCTACACTGTTGGTGGGAATGCAAGCTGGTGCAGCCACTCTGGAAAACAGCATGGAGGCTCCTCAAAATGTTGAAAATAGAACTACCCTATGACCCAGCAATTGCACTATTGGGTATTTACCCTAAAGATACGTGATCCAAAGGGGCACATGCACCCGAATGTTTATAGCAGCAATGTCCAAATAGCCAAACAATGGAAAGAACCTAGATGTCCATCAACAGATGAATGGATCAAGAAGATGTGGTATATATACACAATGGAATACTATGCAGCCATCAAAAGAAATGAAATCTTGCCATTTACGACGATGTGGATGGAACTAGAGGGTATCATGCCTAGCGAAATAAGTCAGTCGGAGAAAGACAACTATCATATGTTCTCCCTGATATGAGGAAGTAGTGATGCAACATGGGGGGTAAGGGGGTAGGAGAAGAATAAGTGAAACAAGATGGGACTGGGAGGAAGACAAAATTAAGTGACTCTTAATCTCACAAAACAAACTGAGGGTTGCTGGGGGGAGGGGGGTTGGGAGAAGGGGGGTGGAATTATGGACATTGGGGAGGGTATGTGCTTTGGTGAGTGCTGTGAAGTGTGTAAACCTAGCGATTCACAGACCTGTACCCCTGGGCATAAAAATATATTATATGTTTATAAAAAATTAAAAAATTAATAAATAAATAAAAAATAAAAAGTTGGATGCTTAACCCAATGAGCCCCCCAGGTGCATCTAAACAAACTGCTTTCTTTTCTTTCTTTCTTTTTTTTAAGGTTTTATTTATTTATTTGATAGACAGAGACACAGCAAGAGAGGGAACAGAAGCAGGGAGAGTGGGAGAGGGAGAAGCAGGATTCCCGCTGAGCTGGGAGCCTGATGCAGGGCTCCATCCCAGGATCCTGGGATCATGACATGAGCCAAAGGCAAATGCTTAACCATCTGAGCCACCCAGGTGCCCCAACAAACTGCTTTCTTTTTTTTTTTTTTTTTTTTTTTTTTTTTTTTTTTTTAACAAACTGCTTTCTTAATCATAAGGCTAGTATATCCTTTTGTGTATTTATGGGTGTTTCATTTTACATTTTTCTGGGATATAAAGGGCATAGAATTTATTTATTTATCTATTTATTTACATTTTGTATTTTTGGGAGTTTGGAAATGCATTTTAATTCTCTGCTCATTTTTTTAAATTGAAATACAACTAACATACAAAAAGCTGTAGGTATTTAATATATACAATTTGATGTGTTTGGGGGCACTAGTATAATTTTATAATAAAAAATTGGGACAGTGGCTATTTCAATGTATTATCGATGATTTTTTTTTTCAAAATAATTTGACAGGTGGTAAAAAAGGAAATTAGTGCCTGGCAGATTATAAGAAAGAACATATGAAAATAGTTATACTAAAGGATTATTTTAAAACTTATCAAAGAATGACTTTTAAAAGGCAGCCAATCAATTAGAGGGAAAAAACTAAGCGTTGGAGATAATTACAAGCAAAGAGAAGCAAGGGAAGAAAGAACCCCTCAGGATACTAAAATTTAACTAATGGTGGAAAGGGAGCTCACTAACACCCACCAGAGCTGCAAAATATACTCACAAGTCCTCTAACTGGGCAGACGAACCTCTTTGACCAACAGTGTAAATCTGCAAGGGAAAATACTCAAAAGGAAATGAGAAAGTGAGGGGAAATATGCCCACAAGACTAGCCAAAGCAGCAACATGAAATCAGGCAGTCAAGGAAGTAACAGTGAAAGCAGGTGCATCTCTGCACTGGGATTTTTTTTAGATTCCCCTCCTAAGGGAAAGCACTTTAACTGATGAAGAGATTGCCAAGTATGAAACACATTGGGAGAAAAGGAGCAGAAACCGCCGAAGGAGACAGGTTAATTTTTGATATAGGCTGGCTCTTACACATACAGACTTTAAAATTCAACAGTGACAGTAAACATATAATTGTGGAAGTAACAGAAAATTATGGATTTTTGAGAAAAACTGAAAATTGTAGAGCATAAGTGCCATTTTATTGGACCTAAGCATTTTCTGCATGGTCCTATGATAACATGTCTCTCTGTAATGGCCTGAACACTTGCCTGCCTTCCTTCCGAAACTAACTTACTTGCTTAAATAGGAGACTGTATTCTAGTGCTCATGGCAGTACACACTCTATCAAAGTACTTAGCACCTGGTAAGCGCTCAACAGATGTTTGATGAATAAAATAAGAAATATGCTTTTTCAGAACCTATGCATCAATTGCCTATGGGACATTGCAAAAAAAATTCTTAGTTTTCTTCACATACCTGTATTTGCCTGGTTCTCCCCTCCCCCATGTTCATAAATGACAGCATAATCTATGCAGTTGTTCAAACGGAAATGGACAAGTTATTATTTATCCTCACCACCTACATTTGATTGCCTGACGCTGCCGACTCCACCTCCAAGACGTATTTCAATTCTATCTACTTTTCACCCTCTCCACATTACAACCCTCACCCAAGCCCCCAACATTTTGGCCAAGATCACTGTAAGAGTCTCCCAATGGTCTCCCTGCTTCCATCCCTACTCTACTGAACTTCATTTTCCTCCTATAAAGCTGCAGCGGGGTTTTGAAACCAGGAATCAAATCTTTGTCTCTTCTTCCCAGATTAAAATCCTTTAAAGCCTTCAAAAAAGAATTCCTCACTGTGGCTTGCAAGTATTTACATGATGTCCCCTGGCTATATCTGTCCATGTCTGTATTGTAATAAGTCAAAAAAGTGATACAATGACTTATTACAGTACAAACAAAGCAAAACTGGCAAAGGGAAAAGGCACCCTAGGTGAAGTGTAGAGGAGACCAGGTACAAACTTCCCAAAGTCCTCTCTCTCCCAGTGGAGTCCACAGGACACACTTAAATCTTCCAGCAACAAGTTATTACAAAACGTGTGAAATGCTGTCTACCAGGAAAGCTCATTAGAGAGGTTTTTATTGGGGCTGATCATGTAAGTACCCTCCGCCTAGCATGTACCAAAATTCCAGAATCCAGAAGGAAAGTAGGTGTTCAGCATAAACCATATTGTTAGTAGAAATAGTGTAGGCACAGTGAGCCACTCTTCTCAATTAGGGAATGGTGGGAACCCTCTCAAAATCTGTTTCCCAGTAGAAGCCAAGGGCTGACCTTGCAAATAGCCTTTTCTGAGAATAGCAGTCTGAAGACTGCTATGTTAAGTCTGTTCTGCACACATATTCACCCCTGTATCACCTATCTATCCATTAACATATTTTAAAAACAAAAAATATGTTGTTCTTCACTGAGTCTAACATTTCCAAGAGATTTCCATTTATTACATAAATATTTACTTAACACTTGCCACATACTAGGCAATGGGAACTCAAAAAAGAATAAAATACCATCTGCCCCTTAGGAACTCACACTCTGGAAGGTGAGAGAAATGAATTTAAAAGACCATATTTATAATATGGTATTTTAAGAATTATTAGAATGGTATGTTCAAAGTACCATCAGAACAAGATGACAGAAACACTAATGCTGCCTTACTGTATAAGGGAAGGCTTCCAGAAAAAACTGAGAGAGAAGAAAGGGCCTACTTTAGCAGAAAGTAGTCAAGGAAGGCTATCTGAAGAGGTAACACCTAAGCCTTGAGCTGAGATCTAAATGATGAGAAAAGGGCGGCTCAGTGGCTCTATGGCTTAAGCTTCCACCTCTGGCTCAGGACAATCTCCAGATCCTGGGATAGAGCCTCAGTGGAGAGTTGGCTTGTCCCTCTCCCTCTGCCACTCCCCCTGCTTGTGCTCACTCTCACTCTCTCTCATTAAACAAAATCTTTATCAAATAAATAAATAGAAATGAATGAATGAATGATACGGAAAAGGCAGCAAGCAGAAGTCCTGATGAAAGTACCTTCCAAACAAGGAACAACATATGCAATGGCTCAGAGAAAGGTCAATTTGAAGAGAAGCTCCATAGAATACAGTATTCACTCAAAAAATAGTAGCTATTATTACATCATGTCCTCTTCATATATTGAGAAACAGATGATTTAAGAGATTAGATATATGGAGCCCATAACATTTAGCCGTTATATCTTATTTATATCTATCCTACCCATTTACAAAAAAAAAAAAAAACAAACTTGAGGGAGAAGTTAAAAACAGACACAAGTAAATGAAGCAAACATGAATTAATCAAGTATTAATTCATTCAAATGTTTATTAAGCACTCAATATATGGCCAAACTTAAAAATATGAAATAGACATGCTCCCTGACTTTGAGGAAGTAATGTCTTAACAGAAACAGAGGAAATGGATACAGATACATGACAACAGAGTAAAATAGATGAACAGTAATAGGAACAGAAAAGTCAAAGGCTGGAATGGGATAAAGAAGATGCCTTCCATCAGAACACCAAAGCAAAAACAACATACAACAGTTAAATGAAAAACTAAGCTTTAACCTTCTCCAAAGACAAGAATGAAAAAAATGAAGGGTTGGGTGCCTAGGTGGCTCAGCAAGGTAAGTATCTGACTCTTGATTTCCATTCAGGTCCTGATCACGGAGTTCTGGAATCAAGCCCTGCTATGGGCTCCATGCTTAGCGCAGGGCCTGCCTGAGGATTTCTCTGCCTCTCCCTCAGCCCCTTCCACTGCCTGTGTGCTCTCTCTCCTTCTCTCCCAAATAAATAAATAAATAAATCTTAAAAAAAAAAAAAAAAGAAAGAAACGGTTACATGCACAGGCACAACTCTTACTGACAAAAGCTTAAAATTAGGAGCACCTGGGTGGCTCAGTGGTTTAAAGCCTCTGCCTTCAGCTCAGGTCATGATCCCAGGGTCCTGGGATAGAGCCCCGCATTGGGCTCCTTGCTCAGTAGGGAGCCTGCTTTCTCTTCTCTTTCCCTGCCTGCCTCTCTGCCTACTTGTGATCTCTGTCTATCAAATAAATAAATAAAATCTTAAAAAAAAAAAAAGCTTAATATTACTTTCACTTAGAGGGAACTTTTCCCAACTTGTGTGATCAATGGCCTAAATCTTTACACAAAATACCCTGAAAAACATAATAAATCATGTCCAAGAAGACACTTTTTACCATAACTGTAGAGATATCTCTCATATCAACCTTTGATTAAAGAAGAAAATACAAAGTTAGAATGACCTAAACGACCCTCCATCACCCAGCCTCTATATTCTCTCTAATCTCATATTGTATTATTTCCCACCCTTATAAATGAATATATTTTACCACGCACATAATGCTGTTTTCCCATCACCCAATGTTTCCCTCTGCCTGGAAAGTCTTCCTTATCAGGCATCCACTCCTAAGGCACAATTTCCAGGAAGTCTTCCTTGAATTTTCAGGCCAAACTTTCTTTTAGTCAGCTCACATTATATCCCATTCGTATCTTATTGCTGCATTTACTACATATTGCTATCTGTTTGTGGGTCTTTTTCTTATGGGCTAAAAGCTGCTCAAGGATAAGAGTCATGTCTTATTTATTTTTGTGTCTAGAGCACTTAACAAAGTAGTGGGTGCCCACTAAAAGTTTGCTCCAACTTTACAATTTCAACAAAACCTGCCAAATAACAAACTTAATCTATAGATGGCCTTCTAATGATCTGAACTGATTTAGTAATCACACTTGAAAAATCTAAAAGAATAAATCACAAGTACTTTCTTTTAAGCGGATATCCTGAATACCAAGTGTCTACATTTTTCAGTCTATAGTGCAGACTCTTCACATCTGAGACCATCCGTAAGTGCTAAATGTACCCACAGACCGCACTGTGAATAAGATCTGTTTGCTCTACATACTCCTTAGGTGAATGGGTGGCAAAACAAAATTGCACTGCAGAAGTCAAAGAGCCTTCATGTACACCCACTTGGACTGATGGCCCTAAATCTCCGCACAGGCGTCTTCTATAATCAATGGTTCTCAACTCTCTATCACTTTTATGTATCATGTGCATATGTAGCTCATTCTCATAAATGACATTTCTCAATGCACATAGTAAATTCTCAACTAAAGAACACACCTCTAGAATAACAAGGTTCTCCCATGTATTAAGAACTACTTTTCTGGGGCACCTGGGTGGCTCAGTGGGTTAAGCCTCTACCTTCGTCTCAGGTCATGATCCCAGGGGCCTGGGATCCTCATCTCTCTCTCTGTCTCTCTGCCTATTTGTGATCTCTCTCTCTGTCAAATAAATAAATAAAATCTTTTAAAAAAAAAAAAAAGAACTACTTTTCTGCCTAAATTATTTCAGTTGAAAACACCACATCAGATCTTATATATTAATCTTTTTATGCATATATTTATAACTTATAATACATTTCTTACCTTTAAAAAATTGTGGTAAAGGGATGCCTGAGTGGCTCAGTGGGTTGAGCGTCTGCCTTTGGCTCAGGTCATGATCTCAGGGTCCTGGGATCCAGTCCTGCACTGGGCTCCCTGCTCAGCAGGAAGTCTGCTTCTCCTGCTACCCCTCCCCTCTGCTCAAGATCTGTCTCCTGACCTCTCGCTCTCTCTCTCTTGAATAAATAAACAAAATCTTGGAAAATAAATAAAATATAAATAAATAAATGTAATAAAGGTGAGCATACAAAATGTGACGTGTGAAAGTCAGCTACTCCATTAAGTCAAACTGTAATCCATACTTCTGCTCCTCTGCCCTAAAATCTAGTGAAAGAAATGGGAATCTGTTGCATCACTTCTATGACTAAGATGTATTGTTCTACTTATGCAAAATATCCTCTTTTCAAGAAAAGTAGTGAAAAGAAAACTCAAGATTTCTTCAATTAGAGAGTTTTAATCCTTAACTGGGTAACATGACCATTATAAATACTCAACAAAAATCTCACTTCAGTAATGATCATAGGTGCATAGCCTTCAAGAATGTTAGTTGGTTTTTTTTTAAGATTTTATTTATTTATTTGACAGACAGAGATCACAAGTAGGCAAAGAGGCAGGCAGAGAGAGGGCGAAGCAGGCTCCCTGCTGAGCAGAGAGCCGGATGCATGCGGGGCTCAATCCCAGGACCCTGAGATCATGACCTGAGCCGAAGACAGAGGCTCAACCCACTGAGCCACCCAGGCGCCCCAAGAATGTTAGTTTCAGGAGAATTTAGTGGTTCATTACTTACATACAACATCCAGTGCTCAGCACAACTGCCTTCCTTAATATTCATCCTCCATTTAATCCATTCTTCCCACATCCCCTCTAGCAACCCTGAGTTTAAGAGTCTGTTTTATGGTTTGCCTCTCTTTTCCCCCCATATGTTCATCTGTTTGTTTCTTAAGTTCCTCATATAAATGAAATCATGTGGTATTTGTCTTTCTCTGACTGGCTTATTTCACTTAGCATAATAGACTGTTTTCTACAACAGCTGCACCAGTTTGCATTCCCACCAACCGTGCAAGAGAGTTCCTTTTTCCCTACATCCTCAGTGACACTTATTTTGTTGTTGAATTTAGCCATTCTGTCAGGTGTGAGGTGATATCTCATTAGAATTTTGATTTGTATTTCCCCAATGATGAGTCATATGGAGCATCTTCTCAAGTGTCTATTAGCCTTCTGTATGTCTTCTTTGAAAAACTGTCTTCTTAACTGGATTACTTGTTTTTTGGATATTGAATTTGATAAGCTCTTTACAGATTCCAGACACTAACCCTTTATCAAGTATGTTATTTGCAACTATCTTCTCTCATCCTGTTGGTTGCCTTTTAGTTTTGTTGGTTGTTTCCTTAAGTATGCAGAACTTTTATCTTGATGTAATCCCAACAGTACATTTTTGCTTTTGTTTCCCTTGCCTCTGGAGACATGTCTAGTAAGAAGTTGCTATGGCCCACGTCAAAGAGGTTACTGTCTATTTCTCTTCCAGGATTTTGATGGTTTCCGGTCTCAGATTTAGGTCTTTCATGCATTTTGAACTTATTTTGTGTATGGTGTAAGAAAGTGGTCTAGTTTCATTCTCACGAATATCATTCTTCAGTTTTTCCAACACCATTTGTTGAAGAGACTTCTTTCCATTGGATGCTCTTTCCTGCTTTGCTGAAGATTAGCTGACCATATAGTTGTGGGTCCAATTCTGGGTTCTCTCTTCTGTTCCACTGATCTATGTGTCTGTTTTTGTACCAGTACCATACTGTATTGATGATTACCACTTTGTAATATAGCTTGAAGTCTGGAATTGTGATGCCACCAGTTTTGTTTTTCTTTTTCAGGATTGCTTTGGCTATTCAGGGTCTTTCGTGGTTCCATACAAATTTTAGATTGTTCTAGATCTATGAAAATTCTGGTGTTATTTTATTAGGGATTGCATTAAATGTGCAGGTTGCCTTGAGCAATATAGACATTTTAACAATTTAAGAATATTTGTTCTTCCAATTCCATGATCATGGAATGCTTTCCCATTTCTCTGTGTCCTCTTCAATTACTTCCATAAGCATTCTATGGTTTTCAGAGTACAGATGATTTATCTCTTTGGTTAGGTTTATTCCTAAGTATCCTACTGTTTTGGGGGCAATTACAAATGAGATCAATTCCTGGATTTCTCTTTCTGCTGCTTCATTATTGGTGTATAGAACTGTGACGGAATTCTGTATGTTAGTTTTGCATCCTAGGACTTCACTGAATTAATGCACCAGTTCTAGCAATTTTTTGCTGGAGTCTTTTGGGTTTTCTATATAAAGTATAATGTCATCCTCAAAGAGTCAAAGTTTTATTTCATCATCGCCAGTTTGGGTGGCTTTGATTTCTTTTTGTAGTCTGACTCCTAAGACTAGGACTTTCAGTAGCAAGTTAAATAACAACAGTGAGAGTGGATATCTCTGTCTTGTTTCTGACCATAGAAGGAAAGCTCTCGGTTTTTTCCCACTGAGGATGATGTGAGCTGGGGGTCTTTAGGATATGGCTTCATGATGTTGAGGTATGTTCCCTCTATCCTTGCTTTGTCGAGGGCTTTTAACACGAATGAATGCTGCATTTTGTTAAATGCTTTTTCTGCAACTATTAAGAGGATCACATGGGGAGGGGGGGGTGCCTCAGTGGCCCAATGGGTTAAAGCTGCTGCCTTCGGCTCAGGTCATGATCTCAGGGTCCTGGGATCGAGCCCCGCATTGGACTCTCTGCTCAGCAGGGAGCCTGCTTCCTCTCTCTCTCTGCCTGCCTCTCTGCCTACTTGTCATTTCTGTCAAATCAATAAATAAAATCCCTAAAAAAAATAAAAAATTTTTAAAACAGAGGATCACATGGTTAACCTCTTTTATTAATGTGGTGTATCACACTGATTGACTTGTGGATTTTGAACTATGCTGTATCCCAGGAATAATCACTGATCATGGTGAATGATTCTTTTAATGCACTGTTGAATTCTGTTTGTAGCCTTTTGTTGAGAATTTTTGCATCCATGTTCATCAGGGATATTGGCCTTGTAACTCTCTTCTTTAGTGGGTTCTTTGTCTGGTTTGGGAATCAGGGTAATGCTGGCCTCATAGAACGAGTTTGGAAGTTTTTCTTCCTATTTTTTTTTTTTAAGATTTTACCTATTTATGTGAGAGACAGAGAGCATGAACTTGAGTGAAGTGGGGTGGGGGAGGACAGAAGGATAAGCAGACTCCCTGCTGAGCAGAGAGCCTGTTGTGGGGCTCAATCCCAGGACCCTGTGATCCATGACCTGAGCCAAAGGCAGACTCTTAGTTGACTAAGCCACACAGGTGCCCTTCCTTCTCTATTCTTTGGAATAGTTTGAGGAGAATAGGTATTAACTCTCCTTTAAGCATTTGTAATTCACCTGGGAAAACATCTGGCCCTCGACTTTTGTTTGTTTGGAGATTTTTGATTACTGATTCAATTTCTTTGCTGTTTATCAATCTGTTTCAAACTGTCTATTGCTTCCTGTTTCAGTTTTGGTAGTTTGTATGTTTCTAAAAATTTATCCATTTCTTCCAGATTGCCCAATTTGTTAGCATATAATTTTTCATAACATTCTAGTTGATTGAGTTTCTGTGGTGTTGGTTATTTTCTCTCATTTGCAATTTATTTATTTGGGTTCTTTCTCTTCTTGATAAGTTTGGCTAGCGATTTATTAAGTATATTAATTCTTTCAAAGAACCAGCTCCTGGTTTTCACTGATCTGTTCTCTTGTATTTTTTAGCATCTATATGATTGATTTCTACTCTAATCTTTATTTCCTTCCTTTGGCTGGCTGTAGGCTTTGTTTGTTGTTCTTTTTCTAGTTCCTTTAGGTGTTAAGTCAGGTTGCATATTTGAGATTTTTCTTACTTCTTGAAATATACCAGACCTGTATGGTTATATACTTCCCTCTTATGACCATTTTTGCTGCATCCCAAAGATTTTGGACCATTGTGCTTTCATTATCATTTGTTTCCATATATTATTTTTTTAATTTCTTCTTCCATTTCCCAAGCTGACCTAATCATTCTTTGGTAGGATGTTCTTTAACCTCCACATATTTGTGCTCTAAATTTTTTCTTGTGGCTAACTTCAAGTTTCATAGCATTGTGGTCAGAAAATATGCATGGTATCATCTTAATCTTTTGGTACTTGTTGAGGCCTGATTTGTTACCCAGTATGTGATCAAGTTTGGAGAATGCCCCATGTGCACTCAAAAAGAATGTGTATTCTGGAGTTATAGGATGAAATGTTCTTAAGACATTTGTTAAGTCCACCTGGTCCTGTGTGTCATTCAAAGCCATTGTTTCCTTGTTGATTTTCTGCTTGGATGAAGTGTCCATCAATCCAAGTGGGGTATTAACATCCACTACTATTATTGTATTATTAGCAATGAGTTCCTTTACATTTGTTATTGTTTTATATATTTGGGTGCTCCTAAATTGGGGGCATAAATATTATAATTGTTAAATCTTCTTGTTGGATAGACCCCTTCATTCATTTTATTAGGACATGGTCCCCTTCTTCATCTCATTACAGTCTCTGGCTTAAAATCCAGTTTGTCTGAGATAAGTGTTGCTATTCTAGCTCTCTTATGACATCCACTAACATGATAAATCGTTCTCCATCCCCTCACTTTTGTCTTTAGGTCTAAAAAGAGTCTCACTTTTTAGATAGCATATAGATGGGTCTTGGTTTTTATTTTGTTTGTTTGTTTGTTTTTAACCATTGTGCCATTTTATTACTTGTTTTGTCATTATTTATGGAGATTTTTTCTTTCTAGTCTTTGCTTTTTGTCTTTCTTTCCAAATCAGAGTCCCCTTTAATATTTCTTGCAGGGCTAACTTGGTGGTCATGAACTCCTTCAGTTTTTGTCTGAGAAATTCTTTATCTCTCTGTCTATTCTGAATGACAGCTCTGCTGGATAGAGTATTCTTGGCTGCATATTCTTCTCATTCAGCACCTGAAATATATCATGCCACTTGTTTTGGGCTTGCCAAGCTTCTGTGGAAAGATCTGCTGCTAATCTTATTTGTTTTCCCTTGTAAGTTAGGAACTTCTTTTGTCTTGCTGCTTTTAGGACTTTTTTTTTCCTCATTATTTTGCTAACTTAACTATAATACGTCTTGGTATTGGCCTGCTTTTGCTGATTTTAATAGAAGTTCTCTGTGCCTCCTAGATCTGGACGTCTGTTTCCTTCCCCAGATTAGGGAAATTTTCAGCTATCATTCCCTCAAATAAACTTTCAGCCCCCTTCTCCCTCTTCTTCTTCTGAGACTGTTATGATATGTATGTTATTGTGCTTCATGGAGTTACTGAGTTCCTTAAGTCTATATTCATGAGCTAATATTTTTCTTTCCTTCTTCTTTTTAAGCTTCATTATTTTCCATAATTTCATTACCTATATCACTTAGTCATTCTTCTTCTTCTTCCATCCTATGGTCATTACATCCAGTCAGTTTCAAATCTCAGCTATTGCATTTCTCATTTTGGCCTAACTAGTTTTTAGGTCTTTTATCTCTGTGGTTAGGGGCTCCCTGGTGTCTTCTATGCTCTTCCAAAGCCCAGCTAGTATCCTTATGATTGTTGCTTTAAGTTCTGGATCAGTCATATTACTTATATCCGTTTTGATGAGACCCCTGGGTGTAACCTTTTCTTGTTCTTTCTTTTGGGACGAATTCCTCCATCTTGGCATTTTGTTTAGAGCTCTGCCTTCTTCTCTGTGTTAGAAAAGCTGGTTTTGTTTCCTGCCCCTGAGAGTAATGACTTTATAAAGAAGAGTGGAGTGCAGGGGCCTGATGCTTCAGAAAGTGCCTCTGGTGTATGCTGTGTGTATTCTGCTTCTGTCTTTTGGCTTCTCTTTCCCCCGGGTCAGTCCTCTGCAGTTTCGCCTTGCCCCCAGTGGGTAGTGTTTGGACCTAGTGTTGCAAAACACTATAGTCAGCAGAAATGGTGGGAGCAGGGGGTTTGTGCTCATCTTCTAGCAGAGGGTTCCACTGCCCTGGTTCTCAGGCACACTTGCCCAGGAAAAGCAGCACTTGCAGAGTTGGCGGGGGGTGGCGAGGTAGTGCTTGGTGTAAGCAGTTAAGGCTGCCAGCCCCCTCCCTCATCTCCAGAGAGGCGCTTTCGCACCCATTGATGTCCAGGAAGCCTTCCCAGAAGAGCAAGCAATCACTACTTGTGTGTCCCAAGTGTCCCTTGAATCCCTGACTTCACCCTGTGTCTGGGGCCATGTGCCCCACCCCCCGCCCCACCAGCAGCACAGTACATCTCTGTTATATCCCAGGCAGGCTGGCTGAGGTGTTTTTTTTTTTTTTTAATATTTTATTTATTTATTTGACAGAAATCACAAGTAGACAGAGAGGCAGGCAGAGAGAGGAGGAAGCAGGCTTCCTGCTGAGTAGAGAGCCTGATGCAGGGCTCAATCCTAGGACCCTGAGATCATGACCTGAGCCAAAGGCAGAGGCGTTAACCCACTGAGCAACCCAGGTGCCCCAGACTGGCTGAGTTTTAAACTTTAGGGACCCACATGCTGGGACTAATGCAGGTCTGTCTCAGAAAGGCAGCTGCACTAAAGCACAGGATTGTGGAGTTTGGAGTAAAGGGCAGCCAAGAGACCATTTCCAGGATAGCTGCCCTCAGCAGCTGTCCCTGCAACTGTGCTGAGGGGCAGGGAGGGTAATGGCACCCACCAGCTCTTTTATCCCCGGACAGGCAATGCCACCGCACCCAGATATACTCCAAAAAGGGGGAACAATCTCTCCTAGTGCATCCCAGGATCCCACCATTTGCTCCTGGGCTCCCTGCCTTCCTTCTCCAAAGGAATGTTTCAGCTCCCTGAGGGCTCCATGCCAGCCATGCCATGCTAAAAACTCCAGTCTTTGAGGCCCACTGACTGTAAACACTCAGAAAACCAGCCTCCCTCATTTTCCCAGCCAATGGCTTTGGGGAATTGGGATCCCCTTGTGGGATCCCCTGTGTGCTCCTCTCTCTTCCTTTCTTTCTCTCTCTTTCTCCCCACCACCAGGGCTCCCTCCCCTCCACAGCACCTCTGATCTGTTTCTCCCCCAAATCACATCTCCACACCTCCTACCTTCCACCATGTGGGCTCTTCTTTCCCTTCAGCTATGCAGTTTGTTCTGTCAGTCCTCAGATCGATTTCTTGGATATTCAGAGTGCTTTGAGATTTATCTAGCTGTGTACAAGAAACAAGGCAAGCCTAGGTTCCACCTACTACTCCACATCTTAGCTCCTCTATCTTGCATTTATTGTACACATATGTCTTTCTACCTCTAGACCAAAACTCCTTGAAGATAGGTACTGGTCCTAAGCATTTAGTACAGTGCCTTGTACATAACAGGCTTTAAATGTAAGTGAATGTAGGATGATTGGAAGGAATCTGGAAAGGGAGGGTAAGTGGGACAAGCAAAGCTGGGGGAATGGTAGAGGCAAGTAAGAGAAAATCAGCACTAGAGAGTCATAAAGGTTATGGGGAGAGAGCTGATTACAAAAGCCAGGTAATCCTGAAGAGACTGGTAAAATCTAAAACCTTTATTTCTCTGATGTAAAATTTATTTGTGGTTTTGGTACAAAGAGAAAGGACAAATTAAAGCTCTAATTATCTAACTCCAAATTTCTGGGTTTTTTAAAAACAAACTTTCTGTGTATTTAAAATACCCCTCCAAAGGACAGCTGGGTGGCTCAATCGGTTAAGCATCTAACTGTTGATTTCGGCTCAGGTCACTGAGGTCATTAGACAACCCTGAGTCCGGCTCCCTGCTGGGCGTGGACCCTGCTTAAGTTTCTCTCCCTCTCCCTCTGCCCTTCTGACCACATGTGCTCTCTCTTTCAAAAACTAAAAATAAAATATCTCTCAAAATATTTTGATGTGGTCAAATGGGTACCACTTAGAATTTTTATTAACTTATTCACCTGTCTCTATTTATAGTATCATGAAAATAGTAACAGTACAATATTGTGTAGCCTTTCTGCTGACATACATTTTACAAATATTTACTCTAGCCCTCAAATTAAAGCCAGTGTGATATTTTCAGCACTAAGTTTTCAGAAAGCTCAGCCTTCTTCCTGTAGTTATAAAAGATCTGAGTCATTCTGCTCCCAATGCCATACTCAAATCATTAAAACACTACATCCCCTTGGTGTGACAAGAGTCATAATCTCTCCGACTAAAGAATTAAGCCCTCTCCTTACTGATACTAACTGACATATGAATTACTTCTATAATCTTTCTGCAAATAGTTAATAAGCTCTCACAGTCTTGCTTCAGCTAAAGGAGTTAATTATTTACACAATACAATTATAAGTAGTAGAAGCCTAGATTCTGGTCCTGACACTTGTCACTTTTTTCCAAGGTCTCAGTTTCCAGAACTACAAATGACATAGTTCAGTAAAATTAAATTCAAATAGCATTTATTGAGTACATTCTTTGAGCAAGTATATAATGCCTAACTTGTTGCCAGTCTCCCAAATTTAAATATTTTTGTGATTTGAGGTTATTAAAATTTTCCTGCTTGTTATAGATTGAATAAAGAGAACCCAATAGTTAGCATCTTTCTCCTCAGGCCTTTCCCTCAGACATCTACCTCCCCAAGCCCTGCCCACAGACATGCACTTGGGGGGGTCACAGATGCTATCAGCTTTCTGGCTTCAACCCAAACCCCGCACAAGGCTGAGAAACAACAGGAGTTCGTCATACGCTGCACCCTCCTGTAATAGAGGCAGTGCCTGAGGAGGAAAAAGGAGATTTAAGCAAGGCCTTAGCCTGAAAAAGGAAGAAAAGATTTTAGCGAGAAAAATATTCACAAACTGTGTGACCTTGGCAAACTGCTTAACCTCTCTATCTTTAATTTTTTTCTACTAAAAAATGGATAGAATACTACCCTATTGGGCCAGTGTGAGAATTAAATGTATAATCCACATAGTTTTTCACTAGAAAATGGAATTAGTGACCCTGGTGAATCAGTGGCCCAATCTGTTCCCACAGAAACCAGTTTACTTGCCAAGCATTAAGGGGATTCTACTTCAGGAGAAGGCAGGCAGTAGACAACCCAGGCTCTCTTCTAATTCAAAGATACACAGAAAACATGCAGCTGGATCAACATCACTGGGTGTGTGAACGATCACGCCCAGATAGTCACTATAGTATTTTAGTCTAAATCCTAATCATTAGATTGGCAGAAAAAGTGGGTTCAGTGGCCACATAAATCCAACCAGCCACAAGAACTCTGAAGGATGCTGGGCATGACTATAGACCATCTACTACTCACTTATGGGAACAAAGACCAGAGACTAGAAATAGCTCACTTCACAATGTGAAGAAAATCCAAAAAGTGCTTATAATAGTCTCAGGCATGTATAAACGTTCAACCAAAGTTACCTCCTATTATTGCTATTATCACACCATGGAAGCAGTAAACATTAAGACTGATAATATCTCCTCTGTGTGAAGATTTGAAGGAAAGGGCGCCCAGATACACTACTTTAAGGAACATAAAGCTGCAGTCTTTCTAGAGAGTAATTTAGTACTACCATCAAAAACCAGACTGTGCACACCACAGTAATATCTAAAAATCTGAATTTGCGCTTCAGAATATATATATATATATATATATATATATATATATATATATATATATATATATATGGCTGACTATGCTTCACAATAGCCATAATAGCCAAAAAAGAAAAAGCAAAGAAAAATAGAAATTGCTTTTAGAACCTTCAAAAGAGATCTGGGGGGCCCCTGGGTGACTCAGTGGGTTAAAGCCTCTGCCTTTGGCTTGGGTCATGATCCCAGGGTCCTGGGATCGAGCCCCACATCAGGCTCTCTGCTTGGTGGGAAGCCTGCTTTCTCCTCTCTCTCTCTGCCTCCCTCTCTACCTACTTGAGATCTCTGTCTGTCAAATAAATAAATAAAATCTTTAAAAAAAAAAAAAAAGAGAGAGAGATCTGGAAAAGTAGATTATGCTATATCCATGCCACAGAACACTATTTTAATTAGAAAGCGAGAAATAGTTTAACATAGTGTTCTTATCAGATACATTGTTTAATGAGAAAAGCAAGTTGCCAAACAGGATATGCAAAATATTCCTTTTGGAAAAAGAAAAAATATCTAAACCATTAAATGATTTCTCCTGGAGAATCAGAATTGGTGGGCAGTCAGAGTCCATTTTATATTTATTTAAGTTTTTTAACAATAAAAAAGAGAAACGAAATTCCATATATTTCTCTGTTTGTTTTCTTATACAAAGTTGCTTATCTTCCAAATAATAAACTGGTGGCTGGCTTTACACAGACAATTTTTCAGTAGCTCTGTTAATTTATTTAAATGTCTTAAAATTTTGATTAAATGACTTTTAAAAACCAGTCAAAAACCATTTTAGTTGATTCATGTAGGCAGTAAAATTTAAATGACAAACATCAACATTTACTAGAAAGAAATTTATCTCAGAGAAAGTCCACTTGGGGTTTTTCTTTACATTTACATCATCATTTGTCAATAATAGTAATTATTTTAAGAACTTTAGGCTGTTTCTAACCACTCTCCTCTCTTTTTTCAGCTATCATTTAAAATATTATTATTATCATAGTAAGCTGCAGCCATTGTGAATAAATATTCTTATTCTTCCCTAAGCATACTGGATCTAGACAAACTTTTCAAACACAGGCTTTACTAAGCTACTTAGAAAATATAATTACACGTAAAAATGTTGTAGAAAGATAAATAAAATCAAGTAAAATTTATATTAAAAACTGTGTGGCATTTAGCTAGTAGCAGTGACCCTTCAAGTACAAAGTTCACTTATCTATCATTTAAACGTCAGGCCCACTACCAAAAAAAAAAAAATCTATAGGATTAAATTAAGCCTTCCAATCCCCAGAAAGGTACCAGTATATAACTTTATTTAGAATATAATTGCTTTGCATGTAAATATGTGAGACCCTTGGACTTTTGAAGCATATTCATTAAAACAAAACAAAACCTAAAATCTTCAGGTGATAAGGTAATTACTTTGCTTTAAAAAGAAATGTCAAGAATGAAATCCTATATTAACTTAAAACTTTAGATACCAGAGATTTTCCCTGAATTCCCAATTATTCTATGAATTACTTTAAGTACAAGAAAGGGGTTGCAAGGGCAAAGAAGGGCGAAATCCCATGTCAGGTAAACTTTAGGGATTTCAAATGAAAACATCTTTGTATGTAATCGGAACCTGGGAGTAGTAAGAAATGTAAGCGCTCAAGTTTTCATGCAAACTGGTGTAGCAAGCCTTGGTGCTACACCCAACAATTCTGCATAACCATAGTTTCTTGAATTCAGCCTCCCTCTTACCTTCTAATATCCTTTTCTATCCAAATCTTCATCCTATCCTAGAATATCTATAGAAAGTGTTCAGAGGAAAATTACAAAAGCAGCATTTTGACAATGTCTCTAAGATAAATTATATAATATTAATCTTCATCGTCATCTTACAAGAAGACATGAAGCGAGGCAAAGAGGCATCACATTAACTGACATTCAGGAGTTTTGGGGTCTGGGAAATGTGAAGCTTTTATCACACCAAAGTTAGAAAAATAATGAAAGATAGCCACATGCATTTTGGAATAACATGAAAATAGCACTAAATGAAGAACTAGGATACCTTTCTATAGGGGTGCTAGTTAATTCAAACTATTTTCTAACTTCTGAAAGGACTTTTTTTTTAAATTTTTTATAAACATTTATTTTTATCCCCAGGGGTACAGGTCTGTGAATCACCAGGTTTACACACTTCACAGCACTCACCATAGCACATACCCTCCCCAATGTCCATAACCCCACCCCCCTTCTCCCAACCCCCCTCCCCCAGCAACCCTCAGTTTGTTTTGTGAGATTAAGAGTCAAAGGACTATTTTTTAAAAATTAGAAAAAATATAGAAAGGGAGACTTGATCATTTAATTCTTGATACTATATCATTACATTAATAATGTTTCAGTTAAGGTAACTGGTATACCTACAAAGTACTAAATGAACAAAAACTGACCCCAGCATGAAAACAAAACAAAACAAAAAAAATCCTCCATATAAGAAAACCAAACCTATAGAAGTTTAATAATCAAACAGAAGCATTTAGAAATAGACACTTAAGTTCTTTTCTAAAAGCATGCAATACAGAAATTCACAACTCATTTACTACATTCACAATCTTATCCTTACTATAAAGTTAAAACTTTAAGTTCATATATTAAAAAAATCATTTGAGTAAAATTATCTGTAAGACTGATTTTTCTGGGGGGAGGGGGTTTGGGAGAAGGGGGTGGGATTATGGACATTGGGGAGGGTATATGCTTTGGTGAGTGCTGTGAAGTGTGTAAACCTGGTGATTCACAGACCTGTACCCCTGGGGATAAAAATATATGTTTATAAAAAATAAAAAATTATAATAAAATTTCAGCTATGGAAATAAAAAAGGCCAGAAATATATGATATTGCTGGCTTTAGAGATGTAGTAAAGAGGCCACGATATGAAGGTGGCTTTTAGAAGCTGAAAAAGACAAGAAAACATATTCTTTCCTGAAGTTTCTATGGGATAAATAAATAAATAAATAAATAAATAAATATCAGGCCTAGTGACACCTTGGTAGTTGATGAGACTATTTTGGGCTTCTGACAATCAGGACTGTAAGATAATAAACTTCTTTTGTTTTAAATGACTTAAAAAAAAAAAAGACTGATTTTTCTAACCAAAGATGCTGTACTATATTAATACCAAGTATCAATCTTCCCTGAAAAGAGCTTATATAACAATATTGAAAATATTTTTAAGATATCAAAATGTACTTTTTCTATTAGATTATCCACTTATGCTAGTTTGAAGTAAATACACACTTGGGGCTTGCCAAAACAACCAAGAGTTGTATTAAGGTATACCTTAAATCCCAACAAATTGTTCAGGCACACTAAATAACCAAATGAGAAAGATGGGTTCTTTTTATCACACCTATATGATGAAACAGTAACTCTATAAGCTTTTTTTTTTTACTTGCTACTTCTCATATTTCCTTTCAAATATATCTCCTATTAAGAACAACCTCAGTTCATGAATTTTGAGTGCTCCACTTAAGGACATCTCAAAATGAAAAAAAAAAATTTATTTTTTACCAACTTCTCATTAGAAATACACTAAAACTTTATTGTAACACACTACTCATGGTAAAAATTTTTATAAGAATAGTTTACTTTGGGGCACCTGGGTGGCTCAGTGGATTAAGCCGCTGCCTTCGGCTCAGGTCATGATCTCAAAGTCCTGGGATCGAGTCCCACATCGGGCTCCCTGCTCAGCAGAGAGCCTGCTTCCCTCTCTCTCTCTCTCCCTGTCTCTCCATCTACTTGTGATCTCTGTCAAATAAATAAATAAAATCTTAAAAAAAAAAAAAAGAATAGTTTACTTTGGAGTACTTATAATAGGAAGGGCATCTATTATGTAACAAATGCAAACTAACAAAAAACTTTAAGTAAAATGTGGCCCCAGTTATAAATACAAAAGAAAGCATAGTAATAACAGTATATTTTACAGAATTTTAGGAATTACATAAAACGTTTACATTCACAAATATGTGTGACTGCAGAGTTGGCCAACTTTTCTGTAAGGTCCAAACAGTAAATAATTTCAGTTCTATCACATGTTCTTCTCTTTCCTCTTCTTTATTTTTTTTGGGGGGGTGTGGAGTTAGGGGGAGGTTGGGAGAAGATGTTGTTATTACTACACTTTAAAAATATAAAAACCACTCTTAGCTCAGAAGCCATTACAACAAAACCAGACTATGGCTAGTTTGGCCACAGTGTGCCAAACCTGGGACCCTTGCAGAGAAACCATTTCTATTTGCTTCAAAACATTAAAGATGATTTGTTTTCAAATGCCCAATATATTTTTCAAAAAAAAAAATCCATTTTATGAAAAGTGAGGATATACTTACTATAAATATAAAAGACTAGTCTATATATTGTACAATTTAAATATAATAGAAATCAGTCCCATACACAGTAAAGATGTTAGAATTAAGATTTCAATCTGCCAAATTCAAGAATCTTACCACTTAAAAAAAAAAAAAATACTAGATTCCAGTTAAGGACAAGACCATAAACTTCCCAGACACAAAAATACTGCTGTAGGAAATGATTACAATGTATTCTCTGTCAAACTGAAATATTAATTACATTTTTTTGAGATTTTATTTATTTATTTGACAGAGATACAGAGAGATCACAAGTAGGCAGAGAGGCAGGCAGAGAGAAACGGGGAAGCAGGCTCCCTGCTGAGCAGAGAGCACCATGCTGGGCTTGATCCCAGGACCCTGAGATCATGACCCAAGCCGAAGGCAGAGAGAGGCTTAACCCACTGAGCCACCCAGGTGCCCCTATTAATTACTTTCTAAAATGACATCTTTTTTTTTTTTTTTTGGTAGAAGACATGCAAGCTAGAAATTTGAGAATGTAAGTTATTCTCTATTGAATTCTAGATTTTCATTCTTTAGAGGTGCTATATTTTAAAACATAAAAATTACCATATGACTGAGGTGGAATTAAGATTAGATTGAACAGACTGTAATCATGAATTAAACACCATAATTTTGTATAGTTTAGATTTTTAAATAAAACACAAGTCACAGGGCAAGAAATCACTACTAAGTGCTTAAGTTCAGATGATACGGGACCAAATCATACTCAAGCACCCAGTGGTTAGACTGCAGTTGCTTTTTTGAAACACCACTGGTTATCTGCAGGGGAAAACATCAAGAGCCCAAATGACAGTCTTAATTAATCTCACAACACTTAAAATCTAAGGCACACATTTGGCACTTGATTACATTTGGGTCAAATCCAATATATAGTGTGATGTTTCATTGTATTACTTAATTCCTGCAAGGATTTAAAATGTTCATTCCCACATAAAACATAAGGATGTTTAGCTTTAAGGTAAGTCCTTCCAAGGAACTAATCGCAGTGCTCAGAGTATGTACGTACACACAAAAATTCTGAAATGAATGAAGTTAATATACCAATACGCTTTCTTCCAGGGCAAGCTAACCCAGCGCTAAGCCTCTGAATATAGCAGTTAAAGACAGCTATGACTCATCACCTTTTCCTATCAATTTTTTCCCTGAAATCAGTCATTTCCTATTTCCAGGATCAGCACCCTTGCTCAGGATTTATCTCTTCAAATTAGAGATATAATCACAGGTTCTTCATTGTTCCTAACTGCACTTTATATAGCTTACTGCCCACTTAATCTTCCTAACTCAAATCTCTGCTCATGGATGCCCTCGCTCAAAATCCCTCAATGATTCTCCATAACTTCATACAGCTGAAGTCCACTCTGTTCAGTGTTTTCAGGGTGGCCCTCTAAGGTGTGGTCCCCATCTGGCTCTCCAACCTCACACTCCCTGTCTCATAGGCACACTGCAGATTCTGCATGCCTCTATATTTCCTGTTTTCACAGATGTCAAAATGCTATACTTCCTACTCTTCCAAATCCCACTAACTCATTCAAATTTTCCCTGACTTAATCCCTTGAAAGTGAAGTAAAGCTATCATTTACTGGTGACCCACTATGTTGAAATCTCTGATAGGTCCAGCAGAGGACAAATACAAGTATGAATAAAGACCCAAGCTTGTCAGAAGGAATTTACAGTCACGTAAGGAAGAGAAGACACATGTAACTGTAATTTAACAGAATATCATAAATATTATTAAATATAGATAAGCAAAATTACAGTGGACTTCTATATTCAAGGAACAACAGATCACTTCTGACTGGGGATAAGTGATAAAGAAATGGCATTTAAACTGATAGCCTGCTGAACCCTGGCTTCAATAGGCAGAGATGCTAAGGTTTTCACAAGTAATGGAAATGGCTTGAGAAAAGACACTGGAAATCTGTACCAATAAATGCTCGTATTATTCATTTGGCAATTCATCATGTACCCTTTGGAAGAGCTGTTTAGATCATCTTTTTGTTTAGCCAACACTGCATGTATTTATATACTAGGGCCTAGTCCAATGGGACAAATGAGATATAAACTTACAAAATGAGGGAAGTAATAGTACCTATGTTGCATCATTACAGTGACGAGTGAAATAAAATGTATGTGAAAGTGGCTGTTACTGAACTGGTGCTTAAAAAAAACCAGGTTTGCTTTATTTTTGGTTCTTACCCTCTCTGTGATAAGCAGTTCTAAGACTGCTCCAGAGATTCCTGACTCATTGGGTACACACTCTACAAAATCCCCACCATTGAGTGTAGGTAAAATGTGTAAATATGATGGCTGTTGACTAGGTTGTGTCATAGGGCAAAGGGGAAAGGATTTTGCAGACATAAGGTTCCCAACCAGTCTGACTTTTAATTAATCAAAGTGAGACTAGCGAGATGGGCCTAACCTAATCAGGCAAATGCTTCAAAGAGGGCTTGGGCCTTCCCTTACAGTAGATTCTCCTGTTGTTGGCTCTGAAGAAGCAAGCCACGAGGAGTCCTAGAACTGCAAGAAAATTAATTCAGCCAACAATCACTTGAGCTTTGAAGAGAACCACAAGCCTCAGCCTTACATTTCAGTTTCCTAACTGAAACTCTGGACTGCAGCCTTGTGAGGCCCTGGGCAAAGCCATGCCTAGACTCCTGATCCATGGAAAATGTGAGATAATAAATGTGTATTGTTTTAAGATGCTAAATGTTTTGGTAACTTGTTATGGAGCGACTAATAACTAATACACTCTTTCCCTCCACTTTCTCTTAAATACCTTCCCTTATCAAATATATTTTTAATCACTTTGTTGAAACAGATCATTTAAAATGCAAGAATAAAACAATATTATAAAATCCTTTTCTCCATCCCTCTCCTCCTCTTTCTCTCTCACACACACACAAATTTTATAAAGTATCTGACTTTTTATAAATTTTATAAATTTATAATTTAATTATATCATTATTTATCATTATAATTTATAAAATAAAATTTATAAAAATATAAAATTTATAAATTTTATTTTATAAATAAAGTATCTGACACAGTATCTAATATGCCAAGATTGTTTTATTGGAACATATTTTGCTCATCTACAAGATGGATATAGTAATAGTGCAGATCTGTGAGGGAAGATATGAGGGTTAAATTAATTAATATAAGCAGGCTATTTAAATCCTTGAGACTGGAAGTGTGGTGTAAGAAACAAGACCTGACTTCCAACAAGATCTCCAGGCAATGTATGTGCACATTCAAAGTTTGAGCAGCACTTCTGCAGCTGTTTTGCTTGCCACACATAAGTGCTATATAATCATTACATTTTCCTAAAAAACTAACTTCTTTTCTACATGCCCTATCTTCTTCTCATTTGAATATTAAAAAGTTTCATCTGCAAACTGGTTTCTGTAGTAAAAGCTCTTTGTCATCGCCTTTTCTCTAATCAGACTATGAATTAAGAAATTAGGAGAAAATAAGCCTCTGATTGAGTTTGAGACTATTTTGCTCTTAAGTTATAATGAGTTAGGAGCTGTGTTAGACAGCGAACAGTCACTTAAATCATGGGGAAATTTTTTTTAGATAGCATTTTAATCAATCCCAATATAAAAACTGTAAATTATACTGAACATAAAAAGTACAACCAGGAGAGAAGCTTATCTAATATTACTGTGGCTCTGGTCTTCTACAATTACTTGGGCATATGTCTTAAAGGAAATCACATTGTATTTGTCATCTTTTGCCTTCACATAATTTATTATCCATGTTATAAGTAACTAAATACAAGTTTCAGGGTAACAAACAGAAAGCCAGTTTGAAATACAGATGAAACAGTATGAGGGCACTTCAAGTTTCAAAAGCAGGAGCAATTCAGAATATGCAGGAGTGCCTAAAGGTGATAATGTAATTTTCAAATAATCCCGGTGATGTTGCATTGACTGATGGACTTACCTTTCTGCTAAGATTCCTTTGCATTCAAATTAATATCCTTAAACCACTTCATTTTTTAAACAACATTTGAAAAAATGCAAAGATATCTTAATTAATTTTACTTTAGATCTTTCGCAGGAAATTAAGAGCAGTTTTAGTCCTTTTAAATCTGTATCCCTTTTTAGTTAAATTACAGGTTAAGGTAAGACAATTTAGAGTGACTTGAACTTCCACTTTTGCTTTGACAGGCAAATTGTTGAAAATAATTAAATAAAAGAATACTCCAATTCCCCCCAGCAGGAAAACATTCCTATGCCACCTCCAGCTCTAACTTTTGATGTCTGCGTTGACAGAAATGTCAATTACAGAACTAAAAATAAAGTGTATTGAAAATGTATGAAATGCCCAATCTATTAAAAAAAGAAAAAAAAGGGGGCACCTGGGTGGCTCAGTGGGTTAAAGCCTCTGCCTTCGTCTCAGGTCATGATCCCAGGGTCCTGGGATTGAGCCCCACATCCGGCTCCCTGCTCAGTGGGGAGCCTGCTTCCTCCTCTCTCTCTGCCTGCATCTCAGCCTACTTGTAATCTCTGCCTGTCAAATAAAAAAATAAAAATCTTAAAAAAAGAAAAAAAAGTATTACTTCTTACTCTGTGATTTTTGTAAAATCTGTGATTTTTTCAAAAGGTGATGGCTAACAGAATTTCAAAAGATGAGGTGACATCTGAAAAATCATTACAAACAAAAGCAAGAAATTTTTAGAAAAACAGAAATCTGATGACTTGTTCTTCTTTAGACCATATACATAAGGAAGAGAAACTGAAAATTTTTTTGTTTTTCATATTTTCAAATGCAATCCCAAAATGTTACATTTGTTTTTCTAATATTTCTCAATATTCAATCATTTTGAGGCATTATAAAAGGAGAAACATTCATTTGTTATATCTATTATATTGTACCTATATGTTTAGTTTTTAATTATTTGTTCATTCATTTATTATTATCCCTCCTATTTCCTGAGCAGGCAAGATCTCAATGAGAAGGTGGCAACTGAAGAAAAATTAGAATGAGAGGAGGGAGGGAACCATGCGGCAACCTAAGAACAAGGGTCCCAGCCAGCGGCCACAGCAAGCGCTCCAGCCCTAGGCAAGCATACACCTGGTGTGAATAGCAAAAGGACAAGTGTGGCATTTGTGAGGGAGGCAGTGTCAAGGAATAAGGTCAGAAAGGTAAAAATCGAGAGCAAGACTGCATTCAGCCTTGTCGATCTTGGTAAAAAGAATGTTTGGCTGAGTGAAATGAGAAGCCAACAGAGGACTTTAAGGGGAGAAGAAAAGTAATCTTATAAATTTCTAAAGAATATGTATGGCCGGTGCGTGTGAACACGCTAGGGTGGTAGGGCCAAGGGTGAAAGGCGAGAAACCAGTTAGGGGCAAAGGCAATAATCCAGCATAGGCAATGATCCAGTCAGAGAGAGGTCAGATTCTGGATTCTGAGATTTGGAGCCTGGGAGCTGCCACCTGCTGACAAGGGAAGACTAAAGGCTTGATCCTGGGAAAACCAGTCTTCAGCTATTTATTCCACTTGGAACACAGTTGCTCTCCGCTGAATAGAGAAGAAAAGCAAAACCATTTTGGAGATGGAACTCTGGAAACAGGACTCAGGTCCAGCATGGATATGTGACTAGTTAGGGCTCTCTCTGGTCTCTCCTGAGTGTGTGCATAGCCTCACAACCAGACGCAGTCTTCTAGACCACCAGTGACATGTACGATCTTATGAAAGCCCACCTATTCCTAAAATCTTGTTCAAATTCTGGCCAACCTATGGCTTTCCCCAACCAGAATTATGATCTCATGCTATTAACAACATTGGCCTTCCCATCTTTTTGCCACAGAAATCACTACTGTTTCCAAGAACATTCCAGAAATACAGGTTTCTATGTTTGCTCCAAATCAAGTAAACCCCTTCCAGCAGCTAAGGCAAAGCTACTGATTTTCCTTCTTTCCCCCTTTTTTTAAATTCTTTCCTCTTTTATTGACGTATAGTTGACACACAACATTACATTAGTCTCAGGGGTACAAGACAGTGACGACAACTTTATATGCTACGCTGTGCTCCCTACAAGCACAGCTCCCATCTGTCACCACACACTGCTCTCACTAGACCACTGACTATATTCCCTGTGCTATATTTAACTTTCATCCCTATGACTTATTTATTCCACAACTGGAAGCTGATATCTCCCACTTCCCTTCACCCATTTTGCCCATCTCCCAGACTCCCTCCCCTCTGGCCACCCAAATTCATTCACTGTGTTTATGGATCTGTTTTGGCAAAAGCTCCTAGTTTTCACAGCTTGCCCCACCCTTGTAAAACTGTCATGACAATAAGCCAATGGTGGGAATGAGCAGAAGGGGGCAGCCTTGGGGACTAAAATACGGACTGTTCTTTTCCGAGTTCAGTAGTTTTTCTTGAATAGATGTTTCTCCGTTTTTTATAATTTGTCACTTTCCCAAGTCCTGAACTGGCTGGTTTTTGACAATTTTATCGACTTTTATCATTGCTTTTTGATAAGTGGAATCACCAAGCTCCTTACTCAGCCCTTGTACGCTGAATACTTTTTAAATGTAAATTCGCCTGAGCAACCGACTAAAAAAAAGTCATAGAAAATATTTTGAAACATCTCTAAGTATAGAAACTGCCAGTACACTAAAATTACTATTTTCTTTTGACTGTTAACATGCATTCCTGTTGTAGAGCTTACCCAGGTGGATTTAAGTGGAAAAAGCCTCCAAGCAGAGTAAACAGCACTTGCAAAGACACAGAAGCATGTAGGGAGCCTGGACTGCTACACATTCAGTGGCTAATTCCTCCCTATTTAAGCTCTCCCTTTCCAGCTACAGATGAGCTCAAAGTTCTTACCCCTCTCTGGCCTAATTAACCCAGTGTTTTTAATCCAATCTCTTTCCTCTTCTCATCAACTTTCTTGAAAGTTTAAGAACATTGTTCTCCTTCTCCAAATCCACTACAATAAGGCTTTATTTCCCAACGTCAGTAAAATCACCATCATGGAGACTTCTAAAATTTACCAAATCCAATTAACAGTTTTTGGTACTTTCATATTGAACCTCCCTGTGCCATGTGGCAATGCTGCACATCACCCCCACCTTACAAATCTCCACTCCTCAGGCTGTTACTACTACTTAGTCTGTTATTCGTCCTCTCAAAATGTTCTGATCATTAGCTGGGCTTTCTCTTCCTACATCTATCCCTCAAGTGTCAGTGATCACTTAAATTCTACTTTTAACTTGCACCTCCCACATTTTCTCCCAAGGAAATTTTAGCCATTCTCATTACCTCATTCTAATGTCTCTCCAACCTTTATCTCTAGCTATTAAACTTCTCTCACAATTAAAGACTATTTCTAATAACTGAAAAATAGTCCCACTTTAATGTCCAGTAAGTTCAAACTCATCAGTGTCTGAAACAGAATAAATCTTACCCTTACCCTGTAATCCATTCTTTCTCCTCTTGTCTCATTTGTTTAACCAAAGTCATCCAACAACCTACACTAGAAACCTAGATGTGACCTTTAATTCTTTTTCTTCCCTTCCCTTCTGCTGCTCATGACATACAATTAATTTACAAACCTCTTGATTTTCCCTCCAGAATATTCTCAAATGTATCTCTTCTACCTCTGTTCCTCACATTTTGAAGTAGCCATTTGGACACAAATGTGTCAAAGGAAATCTACCAAAATGGTTACAACAAAAATGAAGCTTGATGTCATTTTTTTTTTTATGGCTAAAATCCCACCATATATACATACTACCTCTTTGTTATCTATTCATCTATCAATGGGCACTTGGGCTGCTTCCATACCTTAGGTTTTGTAAATAATGCTGCAATAAACATAGGGGTGCATGTATCAATTTAAATTAGTGCTTTTGTTTTCTTTAGGTAAATGCCCCATAATGGAATTACTGTATCATATGGTAGTTCTATTTTTAATTTTGTGAGGAACCTCCACACTGTTTTCCACAGTGGCTGCACAAGTTTGCATTCCCACCAACAGTGCACAAGCATTCCCTTTTCTCCACATCCTCGCCAACACTTGTTATTTCTCATGTGTTTGACTCTAGCCATTCTCATGGGTGTAAGGCAGTACCTCACTGTGGTTTTGATTTACATTTCCCTGAGGACTTGCAACAACCTGATGGACCTAGAGGCATAAATGCTAAGTGAAATAAGTCAAACAGAAAAAGATATATTCCATATGATTTCATTTATATGTGGAATCTAAAAAACAAATGAACAAAGAAAAAAGAGGCAAAGGGAAAAAAAGACTCTTAAATAGAGAGAACAGGGACACCTGGGTGGCTCAGTCAGTTAAGCGTATGACTTCGGCTCAGGTCATGATCTCGGCAACCTGGGATTAACCCCCTCCCCCACGCTCTGCCTTCAGCAGGGAGTCAGCTTCTCCCTTTCCCTCTGCCCCTCCCTCTGCTTATGCTCTCTCTCTCAAATAAATAAGTAAAATCTTTTAAAAAGAGAGAGGACATACTGGTAGTTGCCAGATGGGAGAAAATGGGAAGATGGGTAAAAGAAAGGGGATTAAGAAGTACAAACTTCCAGTTACAAAATAAGTAAGTCATGAAGATGAAAAGTACGGCATATGGAATATAGTCAGTAAGACCACAATAATGTTGTCTGGAGGCAGATGGTGACTACACTTATCATGCTGTACAATGGAAATGTTTAGAATTGTTGGATCATTACATTGCACGCCCAACACTAATATAACATTGTATGTTAATTATACTTCAATAAAAGTAAAAATGAAGCTTGTGCCTAATTCAATAAGACTAAAAAAATGGCCTTTCCAATGCTCAGATACATGATTTTAAGATCCTGGCAGTGACTGTTTCTGAATATTTTGCTAATTAGTAACAAGCTAAACCTGGGATCATTTGGTTTGCCATTTACTTCTCAACGTATCCATTTTCTAGTAATGTTGCTTTCCATAAGTAAGCAGCTCTTCCCTTCAAGTGCATCTGCACAACTTTCAAATCTTCTCATCCCTGAAGTAATTACCACTAAACCAAAACATACCCTTCTAAGCCTTGAATAACATCAAGTAATATGTCAGACAAAATGCATGGAAAATAAATTAAAGCTGGACTTGTCTGTCTGAAAGACTTCTGTTGAAGAGAATATTTTGGCTTCCAAAAGGTTTTAAAGAAGGATGTTTGCTTCTGGCCAACATAATTGAAATATTCTATATCTAGAGGTCTTTTTCATTTTATTTTTTTTATTAGAGGTCTTTTTAATGCACTAGTTGATCTGTATGCTGAAATCACTCTCCAAAAGTGCTTTCACACAACAAATGCTATTTGGACGATAGAGTCTCATGTTATATTTTCATATTATGTTACATTATAGTCTTCCATCCAAGGCATAAGATATTAGATCTAGAATAGGATCTGAAATATGTAAGATCTAAAATATCTTGTCTATAATATTAAAAATACTACCTTTTATGCAATTGAGAGTGGAGTTACAATTCATGGTTTAAAGAAGAATATCTTGATTTTGTAGGCCATGAAAATTCACTGGCTTTAGAGTGAGACTAACATAGGTTTGGATTCTGCATATATTTTTTTTCAAATATTTATTTGTTTCTCAGAGGAAATATTTTATTTATTTATTTGTTTGTTTATTTCTCAAGCAGGGGAAGCAGAAGGCAGAGGGAGAGGCAGGCTCCCTGCTGAGCAAGGAGCCCAATGCAGGACCCAGTGCAGAGGCTTAACCAACTGATTCACCCAGGTGTCCCAGATTCTGTATATTTTATTAGCCCTCTGACCCCAAATGATTTACCTAAAACTTTTAAGTCTATTTCTTCATATGTTATATAAAGATGATAATATTTATTTCTCAGGGCTAATATGAGTAAAATATAAAACTAGACTTATTAAATATCTAATACACTATATGCCACATATCAGATACCTAATCCATGTTAGTTAACCTTCTTTTAAGTTAATGGATAGAAGTAAGGAATTTTTATTTACTAAATTATATTATGTATTATATAATGTATAATATAAACTATTCCTATTGAGTAGCAGCTCTCATTCTATTATTTTTGTTCTCTCCCAATTCTAGTTCCATGTATTTTTCATTTCTTTTCTTTTTTTTTTTTTTTTAAGATTTTATTTATTTGACAGAGATCACAAGTAGGCAGAGAGGCAGGCAGAGAGAGAGGAGGAAGCAGGCCCCTTGCTGAGCAGAGAGCCCGATGCGGGGCTCGATCCCAGGACTCTGAGATCATGACCTGAGCCGAAGGCAGCGGCTTAACCCACTGAGCCACCCAGGCGCCCCGTATATTTCATTTAAGACCGGCATTTTTGTAAAACATTACCTGAAATCTTGTGCTCAAATTACTTTCTGGTAGATAACTTGAAACACCTGCTTTTTCTTCCTGTGCATATAGCTCAATTACATTCCCAAACCAGTCTGTGGTTCTTATTTACCAGAAAAGAATGTGTTTCTCGGTCTGGCCTAAAATTCTCCTGCTTGTAATCTCTGATCTTTTCCTCTTTGTGTTGGCTGGGAAAGAGATGACCACAACAGTGTTCCTGGGAGTCTTGTATAGAAGATAGTGGAGTCACGCAATGGAAGGGCTGAACTCTGTAATCAAGAGAATACTATGAAAGTGATATTGCGAGGGCACCTGGGTGGCTCAGTGGGTTAAGGCCTCTGCCTTCGACTCAGGTCATGATCCTGGGGTCCTGGAATCGAGCCCCACATCAGGCTCTCTGCTCAGCAGGGAGCCTGTTTCCTCCTCTCTCTCTGCCTGCCTCTCCACCTACTTGTGATCTCTGCCTCTCAAACAAATTAAAAAAATTAAAAAAAAAAAAAAAGTGATACTGTATGACTCCAAAGCTAGGACATAAAAGGCACTACAGATTCTACCTTGGTCTCCTGGATGGCTATCTGAAGGAAGTTAGCCGTTATCTCACAATGACACCCAAGCAGCCCCTGTGGGAAGGCCCATGTGAGAGAAAGCAAAGTTGCTTGCCAACCATCAGCATCATTTTGGTAATTATGTGAGTGGGACCCTTTCAGGCCCAACAAGGGACATCTTTAGATGATTATATCCCCAGACAACACCTGACAATTCATAAGAAACTCTTAGCCAGAACTGCCCACAAAAACCATTCCTTAATTCCTGATCTTCAGAAGCCATAAGATATAATAACAGGTTTGGAGTTCTAAGCCCCAAAACAAACAAAACAAAACAAAAAAGACAAAAACAACAACAAAAAATCTCTAAGCTCTACCTCCAACTAAACATAAAAATTTAACTGGATCATAGACAAATCATTAATGAAAAAACCTGACAAATTAGACTTTATAAAACTCAAACTTTTACTCTCCGAAAGACATTGTTCAAAAAATGAAAAGGCAAACTATACAGTGGGACAAAATATTTGCAAAATATATCAATAAAGGACTTTTACATATTCGTATATACACAGAGATAAAATATGAAAATTCAAACAGAAAACAACCCAATTTAAAAATGGGCAACAGGGGGCGCCTGGGTGGCTCAGTGGGTTAAAGCCTCTGCCTTTGGCCCAGGTCATGATCCCAGGGAGCCTGCTTCCTCCTCTCTCTGACTGCCTCTCTGCCTGTCTGTAATTTCTGTAATCTCTGTCTGTCAAATAAATAAATAAAATCCTTAAAAAAAAATAAAAATGGGCAACAGAGGGGCACCTGGGTGGCTCAGTGGGTTAAGCCTCTGCCTTTGGATCAGGTCATGATCTCAGAGTCCTAGGATCAAGCCCCACATCGGGCTCTCTGCTGAATGGGGAGTCTGCTTCCCCCCCCCCCAACTCTCTGCCTATTTGTGATCTCTGTCAAATAAATAAAAATAAAATCTTAAAAAAAAAAAAAAAAAGGGCAACAGATCGGAATGGACTGTTGACCAAAAAGATAGACAAATGGCAAATACCATATGAAAAGCTGAACAACATGGTAAGTCATTAGGGAAATTCAAATTAATGTCACAAGATACCACTATACACCCACTAGAATAGCTACTGTCAATTTAAAAATTGGCAGCTGCCAAATTGTTAAATGAAATGGAGCAAGTAACTCATATGTTGCTGATAAAGATGGAAAATGGTAAAATTACTTTGAAAAATAGATTATATTTTTTTTATAAAAAAGTTATTCATAAAAAATAAATTTTTAGGGTCGCCTGGGTGACTCAGTGGGTTAAAGCCTCTGCCTTCAGCTCAGGTTCTGATCTCAGGGTCCTGGGATCGAGTCCTGCATCGGGCTCTTTACTCAGCGGGGAGCCTGCTTCCCCCCCTCTCTTTCTCTGCCTACTTGTGATCTCTGTCAAATAAATAAATAAAATCTTTTAAATAAATAAATAAATAAATAAATAAATTTTTAGATGAAGTTAAACTACCCCTATCATAAGACCTAGACAATCCACTCCTAGGTGATTTACCCAGGAAAAATGAGAGAGCCGGTATTCACCCAAGACTTGTACTCAAATATCCATAGCAGCAAAGAGCCAACAGCTAGAAACACCTTAAAGGTCCATTTACTGGTGAGGAGATAAACTGTGGCATATCTTTACGATAAATTACTACTCAGCAACAAAAAGAAACCAACTATTGACACAACATAGATAAATCTCAAAAGATTTGCTATGTGAGAGATGCTATATACAAAAGACTATATACTATAGAATTCCTTTTATATGAATTGTAGAAAAGGCAAAAGATGGTGACAGAAAACAGATCAGTGGTTGCCCGAGACTATAGGTGAGAAGAAACAGTGATTCTTGTGAAGGGGCATGAGGGAAATTTTGGGGGGGAAGGAGTAATGGAAATATTTTATATTATGACGCTGGTGGTGGTTATACAGATGTATCCACTTAATGAACTATTTAATTTAATAGTTTAATTTAATTTAATGAACTATACAATTAAGATGGGTACATCCAGGGCACCTGGCTGGCTCAGTCAGTAGGGCGAGAGACTCAATCTTGAGGATCCTAGTATGAGCCCCACACTGGGTGCAGAGATTATTTAAAAATAAAATCTTTATGGGGCTCCTGGGTGGCTCAGTGGGTTAAATCCTCTGCCTTTGGCTCAGGTCATGATCCCAGGGGCCTGGGATCCAGGCCCACATCAAGCCCCACATCAGGCTCTCTGCTCAGCAGGGAGCCTGCTTCCCCTCCTCTCTCTCTTCCTGACTCTCTGCCTCCTTGTGATCTCTGTCTGTCAAATAAATAAATAAAATCTTTAAAAATAAATAAATAAATAAATAAAATCTTTATGAATAGGTAAGTAAGTAAGTAAATAAAATTGATACATTCCATTGTATGTAAATTATACCTTCACAAAGTTTTTTTTAAAATTACACACTTAGAACAATGTCTAGCATGTAATAAACACTCAATAAATACAAGCCAAAAAATAACCAGTATCTGTATGGCAAACCAAATAAAGGAATGGTTTCATAGAGAGAAAGAATTCTAAGATCCTTTCAAAGATGATATAAACTCAGAAATTTTTAATAAACCCTATCCTATAAGCAGATCATTTAAGGGCTTAAGTAAAGATCTGCCAGTTAGTTCTAGTTCCTATAAAAAGAATACTAAGCACAGAGCCAAATGAAGTGTGACCCTTGTGAGGCCAGTAAGCATCTCTCAGTAGCATCCACGTAGTAAACAGAGCACACACCATGCTATCTCAAAAAACTGAGTGGTAAAATGATAAAGCAACAACAAAAAACAAGTCAAAACTAAATAACATCAAATGAGTAGTGGGACATGACCTATAACTGAAATTCTAAAGACATGTGAGAAAAGTTGAAACTTCTCATTAAACACTTAAAAAATATTTGAAATTAAACAGAAAGCAAAACAGCAAACTTAAACAGATGCATAAATGGCACTGGGAACTATGCAACCAAGGAAGCAATGGACCGAAATCTCTTCTGCATCTAGCAGAATCTAGAGCAGCGGAGGTAGGGAGACTAGGAATAATCATCATTCTCCTCCCGCACCCTTTACACACACAAGCGCACACGCACACACACATACACACAGCGTTGAGGGTTATAAGTACAGCAGCTATGTAAAGAAAGAGAACTGAGTGTCACTTCTTACCCTCATCTGCTTCATCCTCCTGCGGTGACATTGGACCCCCTCCACTAGTGGGAGTGACTGGTTCCTCCTTTTCAGACTGTCGTTGTAGACTTACTACCTCATATATTGCATCTCCAGCATTGGTGTGCCCTTTTCCCTCAGACTGAGAAAGACATAAACATGTGATCCAATATTAGAAATGTGAAGGAAATGCTAAAAGATAGTATTTCAAGGTTCATTAAAAACAGCTGAAATTAAGAGTAGCATGTCATGTTTGATCTCCTGTATGTCTTAAGAAAATTTTTAAAGTGTGTTGTTCTCTGCATGATATTCTAAATGCATTATTCTTCTTATATTATTTTAACCAATGAAACCTACTAAACATTGTGGGAAAAAAATTCTTTTTATCAAAAGAACTTGAACCACCACATTTTCTAGGGTAGATATATAAGTAATGCTAGATTTCCAGGACTGACTACACCTTGCATTGAGATAAAAAGATAGCAGCTACATCCATTAAGTAATTCATGGAAGTAGACAGCTCTTACTTTATAAATGGTTTACATTCTATGGCCCTTTCCTAAGGAGGAAAAATTAAGGCAACTGTCAATTAAATTAGCACAGCCTACAAAGCCCTAGATAACCTGGTCCCTGCCTCTCTTTCCAGTCTCAATACACACCCACAGCATGTTACTATATTCCAACCACTCTGGCATTGTTTCAGTTCCAAGAACCTTTAAATTCTTTTCCAACTCAAGACCCTGGGAGATCCTTTGCTCTCTGCCAATAGAGCCTTTCTAACTCCCATCACTCTTAGATCTTTATTGCTAATGTCACTCGTACAAACTATCTTTTAAAATTAACATATTAATTAACATGTTAACATATTAATTAACTTTTTAAATTAACATAACAATGTATTATTTGTTTCAGGCGTACAGGTCTCTAACAAACTATTCCAACTAAGTTCCTTATGTTTTTGATACTTTTCATTCCCTGTCCTTCCCCTTCACGGCACTACCACAATGTAATTACACATTTGTTATTATATTTATTTGTTTAATGACAGTCTTACCACAAGACAGAGGCATCATAACAGCAAGAACTTTGCTGATTTTTCAATCAGAAATAATATAGTATCTGACACATAGTAGGTACTCAACAAATATCAGTAGAATGAATGGCTAAACTAATACTACAACCTATGAACTTTGGAATCAAACTGACATGGATCTGAATTCAAATTTTACTACTAATAAGATATGAAGTTTTGGGCAAATTACTTAATTTTGCTGAGTCACAGTATCTATATCAACTCTGGACATTTATCAAAGTATCTGAAACAAAATTTTAATAATAATAACACTTGTTATTATCATCATTATTTCAATGTTTATAGCACACTGGGCTCTAAAAAACACAAAACAAGAATAATATATGCATATATGGAGATAAAATTACCTCTAATATCTACCTGTACAATATGTAATCCATTTAAATTATAAAAATATAGCTACTAGGGGCGCCTGGGTGGCTCAGTGGGTTAAAGCCTCTGCCTTTGGCTCAGGTCATGATCCCAGGGTCTTGGGATTGAGCCCCGCATTGGGCTCTCTGCTCAGAAGGAAGTCTGCTTCCTCCTCTCTCTCTCTCTCTGCCTGCTTGTGATCTCTGTCTATCAAATAAATAAATAAAATCTTTAAAAAATATATATCTAGCTACTAATTATTCACTGTTTTCAAGAATTAATTCTGAATCCCAAATCGAATCTCAGGTGTACCTTCAAATCAATTGGCAGGAAATGAGAAACAAAAACAGAAAACAATAAAATGACAGACCTAAATTCAAACTTGTAAATAATTATATTAAACATAAATGACCTAAACATACCAATTAAAAGGCAGATTATATTAAAAACAAGACACAACTACATTGTCTAAAAAATAAAAACTTTAAATAATATAAGTAAGTTAAAGTAAAATGAGGGAAGAAGCTATACCATGAAAACACTAATCAAAAGAAAACTGAAGAAACTATACACTAATATAGTCTAAAGAGACATATCAGTATAAGAGAAAGTAGACTACCACACAAGAAAAAAACCACTAGGAACAAAGGTCATTTAACAATGTTAAAACAATCAAGTCAATGAGAACACAAAAGTAAATATATATAAATTTACCTAACAACTAAACAGTATAAAGACTTGATGGAAACGAAAAAAGATAAACAAACCCACATTTATAACTGGAGATTTCACATTCCTCTCACAATAATCACTAACAAAGTATACACAAATACATCAAGGTTATAGAAGAACTGAACACCAATTACAGGATCTAGTATTTATAGATCACTACACAACACAAAGGCAGATTACACACCCTATTCAAATGCACATGGAACTTTCTCCAAAACAAACTATTTCCTGGGTTATAACATGATCTTTAAGTTTTAAAAATTGAATTGTAAAAAATAAGCGGGTAGTGAGCATAATACAATTAAACTAGAATCAATAAGAGAAATACATCTCAAAAATTTCCAAATACTGAAAAATAAAGCAATACAATTCCAAATAATCCATAGGTTAAAATGAAAGAGAAAGGTTCAATTTCAAAATACTTTGAACTCAGCAAAAATAAAAATAAAACAAACCAAAATTAGTAATACATCTAAACAGTATAGATTTAGAGCTATAAGTGCTTATATTACAAAAGAAACACCCCCAAATCAGTAATCTAACTTTCTACTTGCTTTGAAGCACAAATTAAAAAACACTTAAGGTAGTTCTTTTTTTTTAAGATTTTATTTATTTATTTGAGAGAGTGACAAAGAAAGAGAGCATGAAGTGTGGGGAAGGGTAGAGGAAGAGGGAAAAGCAGACTCCCTGCTGACCAGGGAGCCTGACTTGGGACTCAATCCCAGCATCCTGGGATCATGACCTCAGCCAAAGGCATATGCTCAATCAGCTGAGCCACCCAGGCACCCCTCAAAATGTAGTTCTTAGCAAAGATCAATAAAATGATAAATTTCTAAAATAAACTGACCAAGCAAAAAAGAAAGAAGGTACAAATTACTCATTAACATTAACATTAATTAAAAAAGTGTATACACTTGTACAGACCCCATGATGTCAAAAGGAATAATGCAAACAGCTCTATCCATATTAATTGGACAGCTTAGATAAAACGGACCAATGCTCTGAAAGCTAAAGAATGCCCACACTTACCCAAGAAGAAATACATGACCTGTATTAAAGAAACTGAATCTGTAAGTTAAAACCTTTCTGAAATGAAAACTTCAGAACCGTATAGTTTCAAAGACAAATTTGTCATTGAATATTTAATATTCAATATTTAAATATTTACTCAATATTTAAAGAAATAACACCAATGCCCCAAAATCCCTCATAAAAACAGATAAAAATCCTCAATCAAATATGAGCAAATAAAATCCAGCAACATACCTTACAGGTATAGATATATATCAAAACCAGGGAAGTTTATCTGGGAAATGCAACAACAGTTCAACATTGAAAAAAATCAACATAAGTCAACATAGTCATAGACTAAACAAGAAAAACCACATCATCAACAGATATAGAAAGGCATTTGAGAAAATTCAGCATTCATTCATTCATGTTAAAGACTTTCAGTAAACTAGGAATACAAAAGAGTTTTCTTAACCTGATAAACACTATCCATAAACCTACAACTAACATCACACTTAATGGTAAAAAATTAATTGCTTTTCTCCAAAGAGTGAGAACACAGAAAAGACATAGACACTTCCTATTCCCACTCAATATCATAGAGAAGTCCTAACTAGTGCAATAAAGCAAGAAAAAGAAAGAAAAGGCACTCATTGGAAAGGAAGAAGTAAAACAGTTATTATTTACAAACAATGTAAATCCTTGTCAGGAGTCAATGAACTTTTTCTATAAAAAGCTAGATGGGAAATATCTTAAGCTTTGCAAGCCATATGGTCTCAATCACAACTACTCAACTTTGTTGTTGTGGATAAGTGTACAACACTGGTAAAATACTTCATCTGCACTTAGTTTACTATGGAAGCAAAGTTTTCTCTATTACTATAAATCTCATGTAGACCTAAACATTATATTCACCAATTTAGTTTCAAAATGAGATTTTTTTTTATAAAAAACACTTTTTATTTCTAATATTCACTTATTTTTAGGTAACTAAAAATCAATCTGTGTGTAAAACAAAAATTGTCTGGTTCATGTTAGAATTAACTAGAGCACTTTGAAACATGTAAATACATGAAAGGGGCTCCATAAATGTGGTTGAGTAAACATCACGAAGATTCTTCACACTTATACAAATAAACTCTAGTTGTCTAAAATGGTATACTATCATCAAATACAAAGAACGATAATCCTCATATCTCTATTCAGAATCTTTAGGATGGGGTCCGGGAATCTGGGTTTTTTAAAGAGCCAAAAGTGATTCTGATGAAAGTTAAATTGTGAACCACTGCCTATAAGAACTCTTGTTTTAATAAAAATGTCTATGTTTTTAAAAATCACAAATCATGTAACCATCAGAAGGTCTCACTAAGCTGCAAATACATATGATAACACGGGGAAAATACATTTGCAAACAGCTTCTATTTAACTTCACACAAGTGAAGGTAAAGAAAGCTGATCCTACACAGAACTGTTAAATTAGGAAAACATCTGCCTTACACAGCTTTTTAGTTTCCCACAATTATATAAGGACCGCCCTAACCTTGTTAATTTTCATCTTTCTGCAATTAGAAGTTATTCCTATTCAGTTACTCTTACTTTTCTCCAGTTTTATTGAGCTGTAACTGCAATACAACACTGTGTAAGTTTAAGATGTACAATATAATAATTTGATACATTATATATATTGTGAAATAATTTCTACAATGTTTAGTTACTATCCATCACCTCATATAGGTGATTCTTGGTTATACTAACTGATTATACCTTGACTTAAATAGGCTTGAATCAACATGTATCTCCAAAATGTAATTTTCCTTTTGTGCTTTTAAACTGTGTTAAAAGAAAAAAAAAAATCACAGGCCCGTAATAGTGTCACTTAAACCACATCTCCAAACCCATACTTAATACATAATCTAACTGCAGTTTCAACAATCCCCAGAAATGTAGCCCTGTTGGTTATTCAGAAATTTTTCAATCCATAACAGAGTCGGCCACCTGGTCCTCTCTACCCCACAAAGAAAGACAGGGTAATCTGCATAAGACACATGCTTTCCCCCTAGACAGTGGCCTTGAGTGAACAACCCTTTTCTCTTACTAATACCTTTCTTGCCCCCATCATCCTATAAAAAATCTTCCACTCCAAGTAACTCTTTGGAGCATCCTATTTGTTACATGGGGTGCTGCCCAATTCATGAGTTGTTTAACAAAGCAAGTTAGATCTTCAAATTTGCTTGCTTGAATTTTATTATTTAACACATTTGGTGGCAGTAGTAGGACCTGAAGCAAACTTCTTACAACATTCAGGCAAAATGAGAAACAATGCAAAACTCTTTGAGTTCCTCATCTTTGTCATTTCAGAGGGCTGTAGGTAAGCAGCTCTCAGTGTGAGAGATGCCTTTTTGTCTGCACTCAAGCTCCTGATATGAGTGGCTTTCCTTTATAGGTAGGTCAGCTTGAGGTGGCAGATTTTCCCAGAGCCCAACCCAAGCTGAGCTGGCAGTTCTGCTGAGAGCCCAGTCGAGATGGCAATTTCACCCAGAGTCCAACTGAGCTGGTGGAACGGTCTGCCCAGAACCATGCCCTCAATCCTTTGGACAATTCCCAGGGCAGAAAACCTCATCAAGGTTCTACAAGAATTGTCAGTTGTGTGCAGAGAGCCTTCTTGTGGCCAAGACACAGCACTGCTAATATTTTAAGGCACATGTTTGTTCGTCTTGTTTTGTGTAAATAAAGGCTACTAATAGTAGGGATCTTAAAAGGCAGAAAGCCACAAAAACTGGTGGGGTACAGGTCAAGCATTTAACAAATGTTAGAGCGCATACCACCTCAAGAAGACTCCTGTGGTTGATCAGCTAGTCACAGAAAGGTTAGATTAACACCAGGTCACCTGACAACCTCCAGAAAATTCCTGTGCAGCAAGAAATACAGTAAAACACACACAATCCGAATTCAGTAAAGTGTCAGGACATAAAATCAATGCACAGAAATCAGTTGCATTTTTCTACACCAACAACAAGACGGAAGAAAGAGAAATTAAGGAGTTAATCCCACTTACAATTGCACCCAAAACTACAGATACCTAGGACTAAACCTAACCAAAGAGGCACAGAATCTATACTCAGAAAACTATAAAGTACTCATGAAAGAAATTGAGGAAGACACAAAGAAATGGAAAAATGTTCCATGCTCCTGGATTGGAAGAATAAATATTGTGAAAATGTCTTTGCTACCTAAAGCAATCTACACATATAATGCAATTCCTATCAAAATACCATCCATTTTTTTTCAAAGAAATGGAACAAATAATCCTAAAATTTATATGGAACCAGAAAAGACCTCAAATAGCCAAAGGAATATTGAAAAAGAAAGCCAAAGTTGGTGGCATCACAATTCCGGACTTCAAGCTTTATTACAAAGCTGTCATCATCAAGACAGCATGGTACTGGCACAAAAACAGACACATAGATCAATGGAACAGAATAGAGAGCCCAGAAATAGACCCTCAACTCTATGGTCAACTAATCTTCGACAAAGCAGGAAAGAAGGTCCAAAGGAAAAAAGACAGCCCCCTCTTCAATAAATGGTGTTGGGAAAATTGGACAGACACATGCAGAAAAATGAAATTGGACCATTTCCTTACACCACACATGAAAATAGACTCTAAATGGATGAAGAACCTCAATGTGAGAAAGGAATCCATCAAAATCCTAGGAGAACACAGGCAGCAACCTCTTTGACCTCAGCCACAGCAACATCTTCCTAGGAACATCGCCAAAGGCAAGGAAAGCAAGGGCAAAAATGAACTATTGGGATTTCATCAAGATCAAAACCTTTTGCACAGCAAAGGAAACAGTTAACAAAATCAAAAGACAACTGAAAAAATGGGAGAAGATATTTGCAAACGACATATCAGATAAAGGGCTAGTGTCCAAAATCTATAAAGAACTTAGCAAACTCAACACCCAAAGAATAATCCAATCAAGAAATGGGCAGAAGACATGAACAGACATTTCTGCAAAAACATCCAGATGGCCAACAGACACATGAAAAAGTGCTCCATATCATTTGGCATCAGGGAAATACAAATCAAAACCACAATGAGATATCACCTCACACCAGTCAGAATGGCTAAAATCAACAAGTCAGGAAATGACAGATGCTGGCGAGGATGTGGAGAAAGGAGAACCCTCCTACACTGTTGGTGGGAATGCAAGTTGGTGCAACCACTCTGGAAAACAGCATGGAGTTTCCTCAAAATGTTGAAAATAGAACTACCCTATGACCCAGCAATTGCACTACTGGGTATTTACCCTAAAGATACAAACGTAGTGATCCGAAGGGGCACATGCACCCGAATGTTTATAGCAGCAATGTCCACAATAGCCAAACTATGGAAAGAACCTAGATGTCGATCAACAGATGAGTGGATCAAGAAGAAGTGGTATATATACACAATGGAATACTATGCAGCCATCAAAAGAAATGAAATCTTGCCATTTGCGACGATGTAAATGGAACTAGAGGGTATCATGCTTAGCGAAATAAGTCAATCGGAGAAAGACAACTATCATATGATCTCCCTGATATGAGGAAGTGGAGATGCAACATGGGGGGTTAAGGGGGTAGGAGAAGAATAAATGAAATAAGATGGGATTGGGAGGGAGACAAACCATAAGTGTCTCTTAATCTTACAAAACAAACTGAGGGTTGCTGGGGGGAGGGGGTTGGGAGAGGGGGGTGGGGTTATGGACACTGGGGAGGGAATATGCTAAGGTGAGTGCTGTGAAGTGTGTAAACCTGGCGATTCACAGACCTGTACCCCGGGGGATAAAAATATATTATATGTTTATAAAAATTTTTTTTAAATTAAAAAAAAAAAAAACCACACACACAATCCCAACCCCACATCATACTACTTTTAGGTATTAGTTGGGCTCTGAAAAACCCAAAGACTTACTAGCTAATGGGATCTTTACATTCTAAAGAATCAAGCATACCTGCTTATTTTATGTCTAAGAACTATAGTCCTAGAAGTTGTAGGCATCTAGCAAAATAAAAAAAAAATTCTATTAAAAATAATCCAGAATTTACTGTGGCCATTATGGGAAATGTTCAAATTAGACAAACTTGCTCATTTAAAAAGTATGGTTGAAAGTAAGGGTTCCCAAATTAAACAGAATGGGAGGCTTATTTTAATGGATATTAAAGAGTTTCCAAAAGGCTTCAAGATTCCAAATTAGTTTCATTGAAAGATTCATTTCAAAAGGCTGATAAGGGAGCCTGGGTGGCTCAATTGGTTAAGCAACTGCCTTCAGCTCAGGTCATGATCCTGGAGTACGGGATGGAGTCCCACATTGGGTGCCCTGCTCAGTGGGGAGTCTGCTTCTCCCTCTCACTCTCTCTCTCTGTGCTTTCTATCTCTGGCTCTCAAATAAATAAATAAAATCTTTTTTTAAAAAATTACCTCCTGAGCCTAGTCAAGAGGGGAAAATAACAATTCACATTATCCCATCATTTTCAAAACCAGACCATTGGTTATAAATAATTTCACTCTTAGGGGGGGGCAGGGTGGCTCAGTCAGTTAAGTATCTCCCTTCAGCTTGGGTCATGATTCCTGCTCAGCAGGGAAGCTTGCTTCTCCCTCTCCCACTCCCTCTGCTTGTGTTCCCCTCTCCAGCTATGTCTGTCTCTGCCAGATAAACAAACTAAAAATCATTTTAAAAAATAAATAAATAATAATTTCACTCTTAGGAATACGTATTTCTTTCTTGCCCATCTCACTTTGTAAAGGCCTATTTAGCCAGAGTGGCCCCACCTCGGTTGAACAGCCATTTTGTTGTTTATGCAGTAAAACTTAAATTGATCCTGTCTACCGCCCCCCCTCCACACAGGGAAACTTATTTAAAAGCAAGTCCAGAAAACCAGAACCAGGTAACAGAGCCCAGATACAAGGGTGGATCAGGCCAGGTAGAGATAAAAGCCCGAATGCAGGGATGAGTTGGGACAGGTGGAGACATCCAATCAGTAAAGCGAGCATACTATCTCCCTAGCTACCAAGAAGTTTGGGCCCCGCCTTTTGGAGGCCAATTCTCACCAAGGTGATAGGCTAGTGCAAATGTCTACTATGGTATGGGGGAATTGTAGTTCAACTGGCCACCCGTGTGTGACCTAGCAGCTTTCTCTGTGTATTGCAATCTCATTGGCCACCTGTGTGTGGCCAGGCTCAACCACATGGCCTTTGCTCTATAAAAGTTAGTCTGTGAGGCAGGGAGGGGTCGTCCTTTCCGTAAGGGGCGGCCCTGACCGATCTGTTTGACAGTCGGTTTGATTCTTGATGCTTGGCCCCAAACAAAGCTTTGCTTGACGTTTGCTTTGTATCAGTCTCGCTCCTTTGACCATGGACCCAACATTGGGGACCCAACAACTTTACATCCCAATAACACAGCTTGGACTTTTTGCCTGCCTGGTACCTGCAGGTGGTTGTTTCTTTGGCTATTTGGGGGAATGACTATCTCTTGTAAAAATAGTGTATTTTATGTCCTATTTGAGGATTTCTCTTGTATCCATGAGGTTGTTTAACACTTCCAGAAATCTTTTTTGTTCGTCCCAGCCAAAACCTGAAAGATATTTTTAAAAGATTTACTAACTATAATCAGAAATTTGGACAAACTAGAAAGCTGTTATCTAGGACTGGTAGAAATTTTTTTAGGCCTTCTCCCATAAGCTAAAGGGAGAAAAGGCATTCTCATGAATAGATGGGTCTGTTAGGCCTGTGATATCATTTAGGCAGCAAGGAAATTCAGTGAGAAATTAGAAACAGCTGTGCTTAATTTACAAAACTAGCCTTTAGCGGACCAGAGGTGCAGTTCCAAAAACAATTCAAAGACCATCAATCCTTTTCATCAATCCCAAAACATCCCCTTTTTATCTCAAAAGGCTTATTAATATTGTAAAAATTCTGACCTTAAAGAAATAAAAGTCTTCTAGAAAATGGTTACATCTTTTTCCTGTGCATTTAAAATGAAAATGTTTGATGTCCTACCCAGTCTTCTCTGAGAACTCTTTATCTAGCCAATCTCTTTAAAATGCAAATTGCAGGGAGGTAATCCTTACCAATCGAAAATAAGAAGAAGGAAAGGCCATTTAAAATTTGCCGTGACGAGGTGGCCGAGTGGTTAAGGCGATGGACTGCTAAAACTTGACTTGCCGGGGCGCCTGGGTGGCTCAGTGGATTAAGCCGCTGCCTTCGGCTCAGGTCATGATCTCAGGGTCCTGGGATCGGGTCCCGCATCGAGCTCTCTGCTCGGCAGGGAGCTTGCTTCCCTCTCTCTCTCTCTCTGGCTGCCTCTCTGTCTACTTGTGATTTCTCTCTGTCAAATAAATAAATCTTTAAAAAAAAAAAAAAAACTTGACTTGCCAAGGACAAATATAAATCTTAAGTAGCTTCTCCACAAATATTAAAAGAAAGCTTTAGCCATCTATACCAATAACCTTAACCATCTACCGGAGAACCTCAAATCCAAATTTTATAACTAAAAGTTTATACTTAATGTCATCGAGCCCTCTTGCTCCACCATAGGCCCAAACAGTTAAAACCAGAAACAGACAAGACTACTCAACAACTCAAGCTGTAACCAAAACCCACTGTATTTATTTCTTACTACAGTTTTAGGTGGCACTGACAAAAAACATTTTGCAATGACTGGAACATTCCAACCACAAGAACAAATGTCTAGAAGACCAAAATGTCTAGCAACCAAATGTCTAGAAGACCACACCCCACATGTCCCCTTGCCTGCCCAGGATCTTGAGCTGCATACATACAGATCCCCATCCATGATCACACACTCTCTGCCTGCTCTTTTGCCAGGCACCCCCCACCCCCATCCTCTTCCTATGAACTTCTATATGTCCATCTTGTCAGTGGAGAGGTTGGTTATTAAGGCTTAAGCCTTCCATCCCCCTAGCTTCTGGAACCCAAAATAAATTTCTCTCTTTCTCTTCTCCAAACACTTGTCGCTTGAGTTACTGGCCTCTCTTGTGACAAGTTTGGGTTTGTTAAGCAACAGTGTTAGCAAATCCAGCCAGGTGCTATCCTACTGATTTGCCCAGCCTCCATGGGATTCCCTGGGACAACTGGCTGAGGCAGCATGCCAGAGCTCATCAGTTCATGCAGTGGACAATGTAGTGAGCTAAGCGCTGACCCACTGCCTTCCTGAGTCAGTGGCTGTGACAGAATCTTAGGTAACACTTATTTCATGGTAGTAATTTTAAAACAGAAGCTAATAAAGTCAGCATCTACCTGCATATTCACGTGTGTCTATGTATGTGTTCTATGTGTTTCTATCTCTGGTAGGAATTAATTTGTAAAACAGCTCTATTTAGTTGGTTCAAAGGCAAGCACTTATAAGAACTGGTTATTCTAAAATGCAAGAAGATAGAAACTAACCCAAATGCTTTCCAAGTTCATATAATCTGGAAAAATACTTGATATAAAAGCTAGTTTGAAAAAGGGGACAGAAAATTTGAAGAAATAATAGCTAAAAACTTCCCAAGGAACCAGAAATCCAGAAACAGAAGGCACCAAAAGCCCCAAACAAAAGAAACCCAAGAAGATCACACCAATAAACATAGTAATTAAAAAGGCAAAAATAAAGATAAAGAGAGATTTTTAGGGGCACCTGGATGGCTCAGTCAGCTGAGCACCCAGCTCATGCTTTCAGCTCAGGTCACGATCTCCTGGGTCATCAGGCTCCGTGCTCAGTGGGGCATTTGCTTGAGATTTTCTCCCTCCTTCTCCTTTTGTCCCTCCCCCCTCACTCACAAACATGCTCTCTTTCTTTAAAATAAATTTTAAAAGAAAAAAAATTAAAATCTTTCTCTTATTTAACTTAGTGAAGCTCCCCTCTACTTGCTAGATGGAATGCAGCCTGATTCATGAATCATTTAATAAAGCTAACTACATCTTCAAATCTAATGGCCTGAATTTTGTTTTTTAACAACAGACAGGCTAAAATATATTCTGCACTCAATTTCTGTTCAATTACAAATATAGATTTATAAAAAAGATTTATAAAAAAATACAGATTTATAAAATAAATCTATAAATATATATATAAATATAAATAAAATATATTTTATAAAATATAAAATAAATCTATTTATAAAAGATTTATAAAAATATAGATTTATAAATAGAATATAGATTTTTTAAAAATAACTAACATATTTCCTCAAAGGGACTTTTCTTAAGCACCACATTGTGTCATTACACTACTGCGGTCCCTCCCTTTGCTAAACCCCACAGCATTCTATATATTATTTTCATTCAGTATTTATCATATTCTTCTTTGTAAAATGGTGATTTTTATACATTTTTATACATTTCCTTACTAATAGAAGGTGACACAGAGAGCCTTTGGGAATAAGGATTAGATTTTTAACTATCTTATCCTCACCGTGAATACTACCACAGAGATCATAAATTAACTTTGAATTAATGATAGCAGTCATGGAATTATTTGTGGTAAAATCCTTTTATGTAGCTCACTAATTCAAATGTCACAGAACTTTAGAGAAGGAAAAAACCTCAGTAATTGTATTAATCTACAGTCTTATTTTATAACGAGGAAACCAAGGCTTACAGAGATAAAAGGACATCTAATAGGATTTTTAAAAATTACCTATTGAAAATAAAATTAAAAATAAAAAAAATTACCTATTGAGAACAAGCATCAGCTGACATATTTATTTCATATACAAATTCAAAACATATACTTTTTAATGTATTAAGTTCAAAATACATGATACACAGTACATATCTATACAGAAGTTAAGTGATTCCTTCCAATCAGATGTAAAATTCAGTATGTCCTTTTAGGCCAGATGCTCCAATAACTAAATATTACTTAATTTTTTTATTATTATTAGAATTTTTTAAATCTTTATAATAAGCAACATTTTTTCAGAAAATCTGTTCATCATGGTAATCAGATATGTTAATATTAACTTAAATTATCTAAACCTTGCTAATTCTACAACATATGCTTCCTATCTCAAGAAATGCCAATCTGCATTAAAATATGGTATGCTGGCCTCAAAATGTTCTGGATTTCCTAAACTAATCTAAGGTAAATAACATTTCTTAAGATTATCTTTAAAATTAGTATTATATAAGCATTTCTTTCTTCATAACATTGTTTTTTATTTATAATTGCCTCAAACTGTTCTTCCTAGTTTATCACACACAGCCCCCAAATAAGCAAGAATTCAAGAACCACCCCCTATGCGTTTTCACTGTGCTGACTCAACTGACCTCTGGCGAACTGAATTCTGTTTTATAATAACTTCATCTAATCATCAAATCTGCTCCTATTTTTTTTTCTGACACTCCCTCTCCTTGTAGATGTCTAATTATGAAATAAAAGATCACTGAGTTCACTGAAGTAAACGTTGCATTTTTCCAATCTCTTAAGTCCATATGCTTTCTTTTTTTTAATACCTAGAATAACTCTGCTGTTACCAATTTTTACTACATTTTGGCAAAAGCACAAAGTAGAAAACATTTTTGTGAAGAGCAACATAACTAAGAATGTTACATGGCATTATTGGAAACAAAAGCAGTTGTCTCTGTTCATAGGAAATAATTTCATTTCAAAATGATGAACAAGTAGTATTTTCTAAGTAATAATCACAGTTTCAAACATAAGAATATTATCTGAACCTAAAGACAGTGCATCTAAATAAGTAAAATTTTATTAGTAAATATCAATTACATTGCTACTTCCCATCACATCCAAGTAGCTCTGTCACATTGCCCTTTAGGTGGTGATAAGCCTTTTGTTTGTTAAATTTTCAATGTACTCAAAGAACACAAATCTTTAGGTAGGAGTTATTTTTCACTCACAGGCCACTTGGTGGGAGTGCGTTGTTGAAGATTAGTTGACCACACAGTTGTGGGTCCAATTCTGGGTTCTTTATTATGTTCCACTGATATATGTATCTGTTTTTGCACTAGTACCATACCCTATTGATGTTTACAGCTTTGTGCTGTAACTTGAAAAGTGGAATCTTGATGCCTCCAGTTTTCCCCTTCTTTTTCAAGATTGCTCTGGCTATTTAGGGTCATCAGTGATTCCATACAAATTTTAGGATGGATTGTTCTAGTTCTGTGAAAAATGCTAGTGGTATTTTGATAGGATTGCATTAAATGTGTAGACCACAATAAAGCCAATTAGAACTTCAAATTTTACTCTACTGTTTTTGAACAAGTTATGAGTATCTCCAATATAAGTTTTATTTTGGGGTATTTTAAAACTGTCATTTAAAAAATCATTTTGAATTAACATGATAAGCACATAGAATCTGAAGCAACAGACTGTTCCAAAATTCTAATTTTGCTTTCTGCTGTTTTAGAAGTCCTTCCATATGTTTAAAAAAAAAGAAGAAGAAGAAGAAGAATAAAAATACCAGGTGATGCATAATTTCCCTTTTAATTGAAATATAATTGGCATATAATGTTGTACCGGTATATGTGTTGATTTGATACATTTATACACTGCAATATGATTACCATTGTAAAATCAGCTAACACCTCTATCTTGTCACATAGTTGTCACTTTTTCTGTGTGGCAAGAACAAAAGATTTAGTCTCTCAGCAACTTTAAAGTCTGTAATACAATACTGTTGATTATAATCAGTATGCTGTGCATTAGATCTCCAGGATTTTTTTTTTATCTACAACTTGCATTATGTACAAGTTTGTACATAATGCTTAACTATACCATCTCCGCCAAAAGAAACTAGTTTGCTTTGAAATTTATCTACGTCATTCTTCTAAATGTTGGCAATAATAAGTGTTCAGTGCCCTGTATTTTGATGAGATGCTCACTCAGCAGTATCACTAGGTGTAGCTTTCAATCCAGGAAAAAGAGACTGGATTTTCTCAAAACTCTAATTTTAGGGGCACCTGGGTGGCTCAGTGGGTTAAGTGTCTGACTTCAGCTTAGGTCATGATCTTAGGGTCCTGGGATAAAGAAGATGTGAGATATATATATGATGGAATATTACTCAGTTTTATAACTTTTCTCCCAAGAACTCTATCTCAATCAAGAGGATCAACAACTACCCAGTCACTTAGAAGTAATCCTCACCTGGGTGGCTCAGTTGGTTAAGTGTCCAGCTCTTTTTGTTTGTTTGGTTTTTTTTTTGAAGATTTTATTTATTTATTTGACAGAGAGATAGAAAGAGAGGGAACACAAGCAGGGGGAGTGGGAGAGGGTGAAGCAGGCTCTCTGCTGAGCAGAGAGCCCAATGCCAAGCCTGATCCCAGGACGTTGGGATCATAACCTGAGCTGAAGGCAGCTGCTTAACAACTGAGCCACCCAGGTGTCCAAGCATCCAGCTCTTGATTTTGGCTCAGGTCATGATCTTAGGGTGGCTAGACTGAGTCCCATATGGGGCCTCAAGCTCAGCATGGAGTCTGCTTGAGATTCTCTCTCCCTTCCCCAACTCACATACATGCTCACCTGCACTCTTTGTCTCAACAAATAAATAAAATCCTAAAAAAAGGAAAAAATCATAGCCTCCTTGTTTTCCCTCAACTTCACCAAATGCTACCATCTTTACTCTATTGATGCCTCTCTAATTCCTCTGTTCAACAATCCTCACTTGACACTGCCTATCTTTAGGCCATCATAGCCTACTCGCTTCATATCTACTGCCTCCAGTATCAACATCCTGTTCACTGTTGTCGGAGTGAACTCTCTCAACTACCAATCTACCGTCATTCACAGCTTTTAAAATCCTTCCAACCTGAGGAAAGTCTCTAAGTATCTAAGCAAGTATCTAATCACCTATTTAGAGTAAAGTGCACTGATGCTTCAGCAATATCTAATTTTCTACATCTCTTGAGCAGACCACCTTGCATCAGTTTTATGAATTTATGCAAGTTATTTTCTCCAAATGAAATGCCCTTCTCTGCTTTGTCATACTTCAAAAGCCTAACCTTTCCTACCCCAGTTATTCATTGTTTGATTGATTGATTCACTTACTTCAGGCTGATAGGACTCTGTGCAATGAAAATACAAAACAGATAGAAGAAAGCAAGTAGTCAGTTAGCATTAATAACAATAGTTAATATTTACTGAGTATTTGCCAGATGGCAAGCACTATTCTAAAGGGCATTATGTGAACTGTTATTTATCTATCATAACAATTATGATACTGTGATATAATAAGACATATATTTCTTAATCCTGGCTCCTAAAAATGCTCCATGACTATAAAGGTGAAAGAAACATCTTTTGATATAATATTTGTTTTTTGTCATATAGGAAGAGCCCAGATGTCCATCAACAGATGGATAAAGAAAATGTGGTGAGTGTGTGTATTTTATGTACAATATGGAATATTACTCAGCCATCAAAGAGAAATGAATCTTGCCATTTGCAATGATGTGGATGGAACTAGAGGGTATTATGCTAAGTGAAATAAGTCAGAGAAAGACAAATGGCATATGATTTCACTGATGTGTGGAATTTAAGAAAAAAAAAACCAGATGAATATAGGGGAAGGAAAGGAAAAAATAAAGTAAGATGAAAATTGAGAGGAAGGCGAAGCATAAGAGATGCTGAACTCTAGAAAACAAACTGAGAGTTGCTGGAGGGGAGGTGGGTGGGGGAAAGGATCACTGGGTAATGGGCATTAAGGAGGGCATGTGACATCATGAGCACTGGGTATTATATGCAACTGATGAATTACTAAATTCTACCTGTGAAACTAATAAAAAAAATTTTTTTTAAATATTTGGATTTTGGGGAGCCTGGGTGGCTCAGTGGGTTAAAGTCTCTGCCTTCATGATCATGATCTCAGGGTCCTGGGATCAAGCCCCACATCGGGCTCTCTGATCCACGGAGAGCCTGTTTCCTCCTCTCTCTTTCTCTGCCTGCCTCTCTGCCTACTTGTGATCTCTGTCAAATAAATGAGTAAAATCTTTAAAAAAAAATTTTGGATTTTGTCCCATTTTCTGTAATAACTCCAGAGCAATAAAGGTAAAAGGAGCATCTTTTCCTAACATGTCCATTTCAACCACACTGGAGTTTATGTTAATGAGGTGAGTTTTGGAAAACCCCTGAAGACTAGGGGGAAGAAAGGGCTGGATGTGATCAACAGTGGGATTAGACTTTCAAACTCACCCCCCACCCTTCAAGGAGGAGAAAGGGGCTGATCAGTGATTTAATCACTAACGGTCAGTGATTTAATCACTAACGGTCAGTGATTTAATCAATCATGCCTATATAAGAGAGCCTCCATAAAAACCCATAAATAAAGGGACTAGTTCAAATAAAGGGATTGTTGAACACGTGGAAGTGCTGGGAGGATGGTGGGCTTGGAGAGGGCATGAAATCTCCACAATAAACAGCCCTTCCCCCATATCTTGCCCTATGCATCTCTTCCATCTGGCTGCTCCTGAGTTATAGTCTTTTTTTTTTTTTTAAAGATTTTATTTATTTATTTGACAGAGAGAGAACACAAGTAGACAGAGAGACAGGCAGAGAGAGAGAGAGAGGAAAGCAGGCTCTCCACTCAGCAGAGAGCCCGATGCGGGACTCGATCCCAGGACCCTGAGATCATGACCTGAGCCGAAGGCAGCGGCTTAACCCACTGAGCCACCCAGGCACCCCCTGAGTTATAGTCTTTAATAATAAAACAATAATGTAAGTAAACTGTTTTCTTGAGTTCAGCAAGCCATTCTAGCAAATTATCAAATATGAGGAGAGGAGCTGTGGGAACCTCCAATTTAAAGCCACTTAGTCAAAAGTAAATGTGTCAAACTGGACTTAAAATTGGTGTCTGAAGTTGGGGGTAGAGGGACTGAGCCCTTAACCTGTGGGGTCTGTGCTAACTCCAGGTAGTGTCATAACTGAATTTTAGGACACCCAGTTGGTATCCACAGAGCTGGCTGATTGACTGATATGGGAAAACACCCACCCATCTGTTGTTACAAGTGGTGTGAATCATAGTTAAAGAAACAAATTTTTCTTTCAACAACTCTATAAGGTGGTATAATAAAACTCCACATTTCAGAGATAAGGAGTATCTTGCCTAAGGTTAAACATGCAGGAAATGGTAAACTGAGATACAACCCCAGGAAAACTAAGCTCAGCCGAACGTGTCATTGGTGAACATGACTTCTACACTTTGCATATACTTCTACAGTCGCATGTATTACCTAGTGATATAATATTTTTATAACTACATTCTTACTTCTTAAGGACAGAGAACATATGTTAATTCATTCACATATCCCCAACATCTAGCACAGTGCTTATCACATTTTGCACTAAATAAATGTTTAATAAACTAAATTAAGCACTGAAAATCAGTTCTAAAATGAGTACTGGCATCTCAGAAAAACTGTAAGATAAGTTATACAGGTTTGGCCCTCTCTCCTGAATTTACTAACACTTGACACATCACTTGGGAATGCCCTCTTGACTTCTTAACCTAGTCCTCTAATAAAATCTAGCCTAAGGAAAGAGGGTTATTAAATTCATAAACAATGAATAAAATACGACCGGTAAAAGTTATTAAGGTCTATTTCCTGAGGATGCTGGCATTTTAACAGGTAGCAAATCTTTAAAGCAGTGGAATAGCATCAAATAGTAAGATACCAGATGTTCATTAGTATTAGAAAGGTTTTGGAGCAGGCGTTTTTTGGGCAACAGCTTCCAAATGATTCCATATAAGCAGTATGCTCTTCCCAGACCAGAATCATACATCACTTCATTTCAGCAGCTAAGAGCCTGTTTTCTTAGAGAGATAAAGTGCACTGCCCATGTTTCAAATGTTACAAATCTTTAGATCTTATTTCTAAACTCTTCACATATAATACTAATGTAATTAGTGATGTCAACGGCCAAAGACAATGCAAGTAAAGAAGACAAGTTGAAGTAAAATACAACAAAATGACCAGGACTCATAGAGAAAAGTTTACACAGGAAAAAAAAAAATTCCCAATTTTAGTGTGATGACTAGCATATTTCCCCTTTCTCATAAACATTTCACAAGGGTAAGTTTTAGGGCCAAACTTCTTAGGTTTAATTCCTCATCTACCAACTAATAACCTTCCTGTGCCTAAATGCTTATCTGAAAAATGATGACAATAATGGCACGTACACCACAATGGTGGTACCAAGGATGACACACGTAAACACTTTTAAAATGCTTAGAACAGCATACTGCATGTAGTAATATAGTTGCTATCACCACTATTGCTTATAGTAATAGTCATGGAAGTAGTTGTTACTTTCAACAAGAATGGAGAAATCTCAATGAATATATGGATAACTGAGTAGACTTCACCTAAAAGCCCTTTCATAATCCTTAATATAATTGATATTTATAGAATACTCCACTCAGCAACTGCAGAATACACATTCCTTATAAGTACTCTTGGAACATTTACCAAGACGGACCATATACTAAATCATAAAGTAAGGTTAAACAACTTAAAAGGATTCAAATGACACAGACTATGTTCTCTGATCAAAATGAAACAAAATTAGATATCAGTAGCAGAAAGATACCTGGAAAAATCACAAATATTTGGAAATTAATCAATACACTTCTAAACAACCCATATCACAAAAGAAACAATACAGTATGTGGAAAATATTTCAAATCAAATGAACATACAAAATATCAAGTCTTACGGTTACAGCTAAAGCAGTAGTAACAAGTAAAGTTATAACCTTAAAAATGAAAAGGCTGGCGTGCTTGGGTGGTTCAATGGGTTAAAGCCTCTGCCTTCAACTCAGGTCATAATCCCAGGACCCTGGGATCGAGCCCGACATTGGGCTCTCTGCTCAGTGGGAAGCCTACTTACCCCCTCTCTATCTGCTTCCCTCTCTGCCTGCTTGTGATCTGTCTGTCAAATAAATAAATACAATCTTAAAAAAAAAAAATGAAAAGACATCAAAAAAATTTTTTTAATCAGGGATCTAATCTTTACATTAAGAACTAGAAAAAGAAAAAAAGTTAAATCCAAAGCAGGAGGGGAAAAAAAGAAATAACAAAGAAAACAAAAGGAATGAACAGAAAACAACTGGGAAAACAGTAAATCGAAAACTGATTTTTTGAGAGAAGAATGTCAATAAAATTAATAAACCTCCAGTTAGGCTAATTTAAAAAAGAAGAAAGAATATATAAACTACCAATGTCAGAAATAAAAGAAGGTCCTACAAATCCTAGAGACATTAAAAAGAAAATAAGACAATATTTTAAGCAATATTCTTGATTAAACTGAAAATTTCTTGGAGATACAAATCACCACAACTCAAAAAGAAATAAAATAATAATAAACAAAGTAACACAGGATCTACTAAAGAAATTAAACTGATAACTAAAAGCCTTCCCACAAAGTAAGCTATAGGCCCAAATGGTTTCACTGGTGAATTCTACCCAACATTTAAGGAAAAAATAGCATAATCTTAAATTCTTTAAGCAAATAGAAAATACAAATTCCAATGCATTTTGTGAGAACATTAAGCTACTACTAAAATCTGACAAAGACAATACAAGAAAACCACAGACCAATATTTCTCATGAAAATAAACATAAAAATCATTAACAAAGTATTACTAATTCAAATCTAGCTTATATATAAAAAGATTATCATGACTAATATATAAAATGAATACCATCATGGTATTAGGATAACTGGGGCTTATCCTGAAGAATGCAAAGTTAGCTTAACATTCAAAGAATCAGTGTCATTCAGCATAATAATGGAGGAAAAAAGGAACAACTTCAATATATGCACACACAAAAATATTTCATAAAACCCAACACTCAGCAAAACAAGAAAAAGAAAATAAAGCATTCAGATTAGAAAGAAAGATATAAACTGTCTTCATACACTGAGGACATCATAGTGTATATGAAAAACACCCAGGGATTTATAAAAACTAATAAACAAACTTAGCAAGATTGCAGAAAGTAAGGTCAATATACAAAAAGCAAATGTTTATATTCTAGCAATGAACAATCAAATACTTAAAATTACAAAATGTATCTTTTAGTCGCATAAAAATATTAAATACTTGGAGACAAATGTAACAAAATATGAATAAAACCCATATACTAAAAGTGGCATAACACTGCTGAGAGGAATTAAAGAAAAGCTATATAGCTTGTGATATGCCATGTCCATTGACTGGAAGGCTTGACAGTGGGTTTTAAGTTTTTACTTTTAATCACCTGGTGCATATTATGTCAACTGTACTCCTTAATACCCAAAATGTATTTCACCCATCCTCTCATTTACCTTCCCTCTTGAAACCATCAATTTGCTCTCCAGAATTAAGAGTATGTTTGTTTGTCTCACTCCCTCTCTCCTTTCTCTTTGTTCATTTGTTATGTTTCTTAAATTCCACATATAAGTGAAATCATATGGTATTTGTCTTTGACTTGTTTCACTTAGCATCATACTGTCTAGCTTCATCCATGTTGTTGCAAATGGCAAGATTTCATTCTATTCTATGGTTGAATAATATTCTACTGTATATATACCACCTCTTCTTTACCCGTTCCTTAGTTGATGGAAACTTGGGGCTGCTTCCACATTTTGGCTACTGCAAATAATCCTGCTGAAAACATAGGGGTGCCTGCATTCCCTCGAATTACTGTTTTTGTATTCTTTGGGTAAATACCCACTAGTGTGATTGCTGGATCATAGGGCAGTTCTATTTTTAACTTTTTGAAGAACCTCAATACCAGTTTGGATTCCTACCAACAGAAGAAGGAACCCTGTTACCTTCTTCTTCACATCCTTGTCAACAAATGTTTCCTGTGTTGTTGACTTTAGCCATTCCGACAGGTGTACCGTGACATCTCATTGTAGTATGGACTTGCATTTCACGGATGATAAATGAGGATGAGCATCTTCTATGTGTATGTTGACTATCTGTATGTCTTCTTTGGAAAAATGTTTGTGTCCTCTGCACATTTTTAATTAAATTGGATTACTGGGGGGTGCTGAGTTGTATCAGTTCTTTATATATTTTGGATACTAACCCCTTTGCAAGTAACTTCTTTCATTCCATAGGCTGCCTTTCAGTTTCACTGTTTCCTTCACTGAGCAGCAGCTTTATATTTTGATGCAGTCTCAATAATTTATTTTTGCTTGAGTTTCCCTTGCCTCAGGAATCTATCTAGAAAAAAGCTGCTACAGTCAATGTCAGAGACATTGCTGCCTGTGTTCTCTTCTAGGATTTTTATTGTTTGACTTCTCACATTTAGGTCTTTAATCTATTTTGAATTTATTTTTTCTGTATGGTGTGAGAAAGTGGTCCAGTTTCACTCTTTTGCATATTGCTGTCCCAGTTTTCTCAACATTGTTTGTTGAAAAGATGGTCTTTTTCCCACTGGATATTCTTTCTGCTTTGTCAAAGATTAACTGACCTGTAATCATGGGTCTATTTCTGGGCTCTCTATTCTGATTCATTGACGTATGTTTGTTTTTGTGCTAGTACCATACTCCCTTGATCACTACAGTTTTGTAATAAAACTTGAAGTCTAGAATTTGATGTGTCCAGCTTCATTTTTCATTTTTTTTAAAGATTTTATTTATTTATTTGAGAGAGAGTATGAGAAGGGGGAGGGTCAGAGGGAGAAGCAGACTCCCTGCCAAGCAGGGAGCCTGATGTGGGACTCGATCCCGGGACTCCAGGATCATGACCTGAGCCGATGGCAGTCGCCCAACCAACTGAGCCACCCAGGCGCCCTCATTTTTTCATTTTTAAGACTGATTTGCCTATTTGGGTTTTTTTGTGTGTGTGTGGTTCCATACAAATTTTAGGATTGTTTATTCTAATTCGGTGAAAATGCTGGTGGTATTTTTGATATGGATTGCATTATATATGTAGACTGCTTGGACAGTACAGACATTTTAACAATATCTGTTCTTCTGATCCCTACACATGAAATGTCTTTCCTTTTCTTTGTGTCATCTTCTGTTTTTGCCTTCAGTGGTTTATAGTTTGCAGAGTATAGGACTTTCACCTCTTTGGTTAGGTTTATGGCTAAGTAACCTTTTGTTTTCGGTGCAATTTGTAAATGGGATTGTTTTCTTCATTTCTCTTTCTGCTGCTTTATTATTGGTATATAGAAAGGCAAGAGATTTCTGTACACTGGTTTTGTTTCCTGTGACTTTACCAAATTTATCAGTTTTAGCAGCTTTTGGTGGAGTCTTTCATATTTTCTATATAGAATATCATGTCATATATAAATAGTGAAAATTTTACTTCTTTCTTACTGATTTGGATGTCTTTTCTTTCTCTTGTCTGATTGCTGTGACTAGAACTTCCAATACAATGTTGAATAAAAGTGGTGAGAGTGAATATCCTTGTCTTGTTGCTGACCTTAGGGGAATGACTCTTGGTTTTTTCCCCACTAAGGATATTAGCTGTAGGCTTTGCATATATGGGAAAGGCTCAATGTTAATATAGCAAGTCTTTCCAAAGTGATATATAGATAAAGGCAATCCCAATCAAAATTGGGATTGTTTTCTACAAATTGACAAATTATTTCTAAAACTCTGAAGAGAATACAAAAAATATGAAAGAGACCAAAAAAACTTTTGAAAAACTTCAGAAATCTTAGAACATCAGACTTTAAAAATTACTAAAAAGTTATAGTGGTCCATACTGTGGTATTGGTCTAAAAACAGACCTAAAGAGCAATGGAATAGAATACAGCAAATCCCATCTGGTTGGTTATTATCCCCCAGGAATCTGACCTAATCCTGTTTGAGTAGAGAACTGGTTCTGGGGTTATTCAGCAAGTGCAGTCACCCAGAATCATTTACGTTAGGAATGGCCTGGGCCCAGAGATTCCAAGGTAACCTTGAACTGCATTAGATGCTCACGTAACTCCTTCTTTCTACCAAGGTTGTCTAGTCTAGACTAACATCTCCAAATTATTATCAACGGCCACAAAACAACCTAGTCTCTGAAATATTGAAAGAAAACTAGCTTAGCCCTCCTGCAGCATAGCATGACTTTCAGTAAGAAGTTACAGTTTCCATTCTTGCAATAATTATCCATATAAATTTTAATAATTGATTTAACTTCTATAGATTTCAATTCTTTTCCTCCTTTTCATTATTTCTGCTCAGGGCAGGTATGCCTTCAGTCTCCACAGCTTTCCACTCTTCTTCTTGAACACAGATTATACCACTAAAGTTAGAAACCACCTTCTTCGTATTTGATATTCACTTAAATCAGTCTCACAGTGCACTTGTCATGAGCTCCAGATGTTGTAAGCAAGTGCTGAATCACTGCACTGTACACCTGAAACTAGTATCACACTGTACATTAACTAACAGGAACTTAAATAACAACTTAAAACCATACCTGCATGGTAATGATATATAATTATCCATTTTATAAATCACTGAATCTTGTGTGCAAATATTTTGTTTAGGAATTTACATCTGAGTGCATGTGAGAGAGTTTACTGTGGTTTTTCCATTTTGTAGTTTCTCTGTCAGGTTTTCACGTCAATTTATTTTCTGGCCTGATAAAATGTGGTCAGGGAGTATTCCTTCCTTCTCTATTCTCAGGGGAAGCCTGTGTAGCTTGGTATGTGCATGTGTGTGTGCGTGTGTGTTTACATGTTTGTGTCTGTATTTCGTAAGTGTGTAGGTGTTTGAAGGCATTCAGACTGAGTTCACTTTGTAGGAAAAATTTTAATTGCATATTCAACATATTTTATACATATAGCAATTCAGATTTTCTATTTATCCCTACGTCCATCATTTAGATAAATTGTATTTTTGAGGATTTTGTCCATTTCATCTACATTTTCTAATATTGTGGCATAAAATTGTTCACAATAAAAAATTAACATAAAAAATACATCTGTCTCACATTTAGTAGAGCTGAATATTATACGTAAATCTTATTTAATCTTCTTAATCACATGAAATGACCTTGGGCGGTATTTTTAATATTTTACTACCTGCTACTCAGTCACTCAACATCAGTAGTTTTTAAAATATGAAAATAAATTTAATTACAAAAATCTACTGTAATACATATATTCTTGAAATGTATATAAATACATAAATCTTAGTACTCTTGTTTACCTTGCCATAAATGTGTGTGTGGATAGATATATAGATATAGTATACAGATATATAGATATGGGAAGATATATAGATAGATAGATATGGGAAGAAGCTAACTTTTTATCAGGTCTCAAGAAGGAAGAATTCACATCATAATTTATTAACGGTCACTGGGAAGAATGATGACCACTTTCTATATAGAGCCTTTATTTGCTCTCACACAACTCTGAATAATCCTTCAGTTCAAAATGAAAAGTGAATTCTTTGATAGTTAGAACAATTAAGCTATCAAAAAAGCAAAGAAAAGAAAGGAGGGAGGAAGGAAAATATTCCATAATAAAATATGCAAAGATACTTAAGAGGCTAATATTTTGAATACTGTTCATATATTCTTCCTTAGAATATGCTACAAAAAAAAAGAAATAATCCAAATAGCAATAAAAGTTGTATCAAACCATCACTCTGATAATTTTATGAAAGCCAAAAAACACAGTAATTTCAAAATATGTAGTATATGAAGCCTAACTGAGCAATGACTTTTTTTTTATATGAAAATGGGTAAGCAGCTTCTTTATCTGTTCACTGTGCTGATACTTGCTTTTACCACATTACATTTCACATATTGCAGTCTATCCACCAGCAAGCATGACTAAATTTGGGAAATGGCAGTACTAAATAGTATATAAAGGATTTCCATTACTCAAATAGAGCATTTTACCCTCATTTCACAAAACAGACCCTATTACGATCCAAATTATTTTTCACTAGTACCGTCTTCCTTCACTACAAAACAAAAATTATGTATTTTTACCTACTAACATTGCCTAATTTGGGGATGTCAGAGAAACTCCACTTTTGTTAATTAAGTATTAAAATACTTTTATGATCTTACTGATAAGTCACATAATGTATTCATATAATATCTTGGTAGAAATAACTATGAAAATTAATCCCAGGTGTTACTTGGAAATTTTTTTCATTATAATTTTATAAAGATATGCTATTTCTGTGCCCTGTCTTTTTGGTTCTAAATAAATATATATAAAAGGATGTTGTTTTATACATATAAATCAGTATTTCTCTTAAGTATGTGGATACTTCACAGATATATAGTACAAGTTTCTAGTGAAAAGAGTACATCCTTATTAAACAGAGCTGGGTTTTTTTTAATTTACATGACCTAGATGTAGATTTTTCAAATATTCTATTGGCTGACTCTATCACTTGATTATTTGATAAGTTTTTGTCACTTTTTATCACTACTTAAGAAATTATCTTGGTGTTAAAAAAGAATAGAAAATGTGTTATGGTGGGTACTGTGAAATGTGTAACCTGATGATTCACAAACCTTTACCCCTGGGGCTAATAATACATTATATATTAATAAAAATAATTTTTTAAAAATAGAAAATATATATATAGGTTATTACAAGTAAAGAAAAAAAGATCCTACCTGTTTCAACCTCATGAAGAAAGTCTCCGTGAAAGTCTTCCTGCTGAAATACCAAAACCGCTCATTCGCAGGGTACACACGTACTACTGTCTCCAGAAGAAAGCGCACAGGCTCCACGACCTCTGTGACGACCATATCCACTGCCACCGTCATGTACACTCGCTTATCTGTGGCAGAAATTTACTGTGTGTCATGCTGGCTTTGTTGTTAAGTTTTCCCAAGAAGGTTCTTTCCAATCAGATTGTCACTTTCTGTGTTTAATTGTAAACATTATATTATAGCTTTGATTAAATAGATGACCACGTTCTCCAAGTATGTTTCTCAATACTCATGACCCTATCTAAATCAATGGTCAAAATCACCTCTGAAAACTTAATTTTCCTTCCCTGGATCAGGTTCTTAATATAAAAATTAGGTAAAATATTCAGAATATCTTTTAAACTAAAACTATCTTTCCAATTTCCCAGAATGCCTCTAGAAATTTATAGGATTTGTCCTTTTATCTTATAAAAAGGGATAGAAGAAATTATTCACTTTGGTGAGTTGCATGGAAAGAACTGTCAAATGAGAAGAGACTCTCAACCTTCACTATATTGTTTGTATTGGAACATGCTATTTAATGAATATTTAAATGTTGTGTGATTTAAGGGAAGTCCCTGGAGATCCGTCGGAATCCTCGTTCTCCCCTCAACACATGCTCAAGAAAGTCACTAAGGCTCTGATGAAATAGTTCTGTACAGTTACAGATCCGTATCAGAGCCTGGCAAGTAGTTTTAGGCACGAGTATAGTGCTATCAGTCAAAATTTCAGTTATTATTTAAAGTGTTTACTTGGCCACAGCCTTCCTTTAATAAGAATCTAGAATCTTCTGGGCTAGTGTCTATTGGTTTTCTTTAGTTTCAACATGATAGGTTGAAATATGGGTTTTATTTTATTTATCCTGCTTGAGATTCAGTGGGCAGGGGAATGGTTCTTTTTTTTTCTTTCTTTTTTTTTTTTCTTAAGTAGGCTCCATGTCCAAAATGCGGCTTGAACTCTTGACCCTGAGAATAAGAGTCTCACCCTCTGACTGAGCCATCCAGGCACCCCTCATTGGGTTTTTCAGTCTCTGGTTTGGCTAATCCATATCGTCATTTCTTTGTTAGTTTTGAAATATTTTTTTTTAATATTTTATTTATTTATTTGACAGAGAGAGAGAGATCACAAGTAGGGAGAGAGGCAGTCAGAGAGAGGGGGAGAAGCAGCTGAAGGCAGAAGCTTAACCCACTGAGTCACCCAGGTGCCCCACTTCTGAAGTATTTTTAAAATTCCCTTTGTCCAGCATTTTTAGTTCTCAGTTAAAGTTCAAATAAGCCCATCATTAGAAGAAACCTTCAACAATGTTTTTAAAAAAAAAATACAACATTTATACACATCAACTGTACTTCTATTAATATCAAATTCAACAAAAAATGATTACATTCTTTCTAAATAAATTCTACCTGCCAATTCAAGAGAAACAAGGATTCTCTAGACATTGTACTTTCCCTGGCAGGCCTTAAAAGTCCAAGGGGAGTACTGTCAAAGTTTAAGAGACAATAACACAAAACATAAAACAGAATACACAACTTGGCGATTTAGTAAAAAGATCCAAGACATTTCATCTCTAGAACTTCAACTTCCTCTGTAAAAAATCAAACTCTGATTCATGAATCCTCTGAGTAATTTATAATCTCAAGGATATCATTTGGAAATTTTAGAAATCAGGTGGTTTTTCTGCCTTATGAAATAATTTTACGTTTAAAATATATTATGTTGGGGCGCCTCGGTGGCTCAGTTGTTAAGCATCTGCCTTTGGCTCAGGTCATGATCCCAGGGTCGGGATCGAGTCCCACGTTGGGCTCCCTGCTCAGCGAAGAGCCTGGTTCTCCCTCTCCCTCTCCCCTGCTTGTGTTTCCTTTCTTGCTGTGTGTCTCTGTCAAGTAAATAAAATCTTTTTTAAAATAAAATAAAGTACATTATCTTTCGAGTAAGAATATTTTTTAAGACTTATTTATTTGAGAGAGAGAGCACACACATGCATGTGTACACACGAGGGGGAGGAGAGGCAAAGGGAGAAAATCCAAAGCAAGCTTCCCCTGAGATTGGAGCCCCACACAGGTTTGATCTCATAACCCAGGAGATCATGACCTCAAAAGAACCAAGAGCTGACCACCCAACCAAGCCCACCCAGGCACCCCAAGAATATTATTTTAATATAATATTATAGAAAGTTTATTTTAATAGAGGAAATAAACTTTAAAGTACATAATCCCTTAATAGAATACCAAACAGGAGCACCTGGGTGGGACAGTTGTTTGTGTCTGTCATTGCCCTCAAATAATTCTATGATAACATATGAAACACAAACACCAAATACTTTCTACGTAATCTAATAAAACTAATTCACATACCTTTGGGGTAGATTCGTTTGAACAGTGGACGTTTTCCCCATAAATGCATAAAGTATTAAAAAACTTTAAAATCTAGGGGTGGCTGGGTGGCTCAGTGGGTTAAAGCCTTTGCCTTCGGGCAAAGGGTCCTGGATCAAGCCCCGCATCGGCTCTCTGCTCGGCGGGGACCCTGCTTCCCTTCCTCTCTCTCTGCCTGCCTCTCTGCCTACTTGTGATCTCTGTCTGTCAAATAAATAAAATCTCTCAGGAAAAAAAAAAACTTTAAAATCTAAATGAGAATAACTTCACTTTAAATAAGCACTAGAATTTCAAAAAATGCAGCAAAACAACATTGACCATAACATAAAATTTAAAGCAAGTAATAATGAATCCTCTGAGAAAATTTACCTTTTGGGGTTTCTTCATTAAGTGCCAGAAATATTGGTATATTGGGGTTCCACATGCCAGTAATAACGTAAGCCCTCCCATCATAGCTCTTGCCCATGGATTCCTGGAAAAGTTCAGAGAGAAATGACTGAGAATATAAATATCAAGAAAATCAACATTTTAAGTTATATCTTACTTTAAGCAATCAAATTTATTAAAATTTGGACTTACAATCAAATGGGATTTTGGGGGGTAAAATTTTTGTCACCCTATGAAATTAAATTTTCTTACAGCTTTCCTCAGAGTTTCTATTTAGATGCCATACCTCTTGGCTAAAAGAAGGTACACCTTTATATGCTGACTCACAAAAGCAAATTGGTATGAAGTTATATTTAGGTTTATCTTAGGATGCTTGTCAAAATTTCACATATTTAAAGCATATGAGTATGACTAGTTTCTATTACAACTATAGAATAGATCTCACTGAAGATATTTTAACTGAACTAATAGCTAATCAAAGGAAAAGCAGTTAGTATTTTACTGCCATTTTAATTTATAATATATTCTTAAAATATTCATTTATTTTATCACAACACCTCTCAAATTTGAAACTTTTTGATCATCTATGTATGTGTACACTTTCTTACGATCCGTAATCAATGCTAGGAGACTAATAAAGGTTTGTAGTCAACACCCAAGTTGACCGTCTCCGTTTGACCTTTTTACTTGCTCCCCCCCTTCCCTTCTGTCCTCCCCTTCTTCATCTCTTCCACCCCTTAAGGTGTCCACCAGCGCACTCCTGACTCTGCTGAAGCAGCCAGCAGCTCCCACAGTGAAAGCAGAATCCCATACAGCTATGTGTATGTATTGGGGGGGGGGCAGTTAGAGGTGTTCCCATGGGAGAACAGCACACAGCATACAAGCATGCGCACATGCAAGAGACTGCTGTCTACAGTACTTTAAATTCTCTGTAGCCATTTTCTCATATTATGAAAAGAGTGATGAAAGGGTCAGATGAAAACAAAGAGAAAGCTTTTTTTTTCAATTTTACCCCCACACAGATGCTGGTGATTACAATGTCTATTTTCCTAGTGTATTGGTGGTCAGCTTGAGTGTAGGAACCCTGAGTTCTGGAGATAAAGTACACTCAAGGCCGTGGAAAGGACACTCACACAGCACCTTCACCACATTCATATATTCATCTTCATTCTCGGTCTCCATCTGTCTCTCCACGCCTTCCTCTCTCCCTCCCTCCCTATGCTTAATCCTCTCTACCTATCTCTTAATCCTCTCTACCTATCTAGACCCCCATTCAGATCGAGAATCTGGCCTCCCAAAAAGCCCAATCCATTTCTGGAAAGAGCTGTGCTGTGCTTGAGTCCAAAAAGATAGCTAGTCCAATCAAAATATTTCTTCCAATCGACAAATACAAAGCAAAATGGGCAGTTAGCAGTGGAGCTGTAAGATTTTAAGAAGTCAGGCCCTGACAGGTCACACATCAAATGAAGTGACAAGGTAACAGAAATTGTAAAGTAGGAAACACTATATAAAAAGCAGCAGAGTACTAGGAAACTGCTAATTGGTAAGAGAGAAATGGAGAAAACAAAAAATTCATTAAAAATAATCCTGGAGTCCAGATACAAAGGCACATACTGGGAGGCAGGAAGAAGGGAGGAAGAGTGAGGAACAAAGAGAGAAGAGCAGAGATGGGCAGGGAGGGAGAGAGGAGGAAAGGTAGGAAAAGGCGAAAGGAGAAAGGGAAGGTGAAGGAAGGAGAGAGAGAGATGGGGAAGGAGGTACAGAAAGAGGGGGGCAGAGCACCAGAGGCAGGAGCAGGGGTAGAAAAAGAGCAGGAGCCCAACCTATAAAGAGACTCAAAGAAAGATTAAGCCTCTGTGGGGAGGTGAGGCAAACAGAAGAGTCTAGATAGCAGGGTTCCATACGATTTCATGAAGATCAATAACCTCTCCTGTCTCTAAGGTGCTCTAAGTGCATCTTTGTCCCTTGTAACCATAACAGCCTAATTCAACAACCATAGCTTTATGTCTTTGTAGTCCTCACACCACCACAATAACACTGTCTTACACTTCAAAAGCCCTCAATACAAGTTTCTCCTCATCAAGTATGGCACTTTTGTTTCTGAACTAGACATTTCCATTATACAGACTGGCTTGCTCCCAATCTCTTATAAAGATAGTTCTTGGGGCTCCTGGGTGGCTCAGTCAGTTGAGTGTCTGACTCTCTTGGGGTCTGTGGGATCAAGCCCCAAGTCAGGCTCATACTCAGAGGAGAGCCTGCTTGAGGATTTCTCTCCCTCTGCCTCTGTCCCTCCCCTGCTCACTCTACCTTTAACTCTCTCTCTAAAATAAATACATCTTTAAAAAGAGAGAGAGAGAGAGATACTTCTTCAATTATCTTTGCTGAAGAGTTCCTCCTGACTCCTCTGCGCCTACCACAAGCAGGGCTGACAAAATCAGGAACAGCAGGTAAGGGACATCTGGACAACAAGTCTCTGTTCAAACTAGGCCAGGATGGAACCACTAGATGCCCTCCTCTTAGGAAAATAAATTAGGAAATACAGACAGAATGTGGCAGTTTGCAGTGGGAACATGGGCAGAAAAGCCATGAGGGAGAGGCCAGGGAATCACAGAGTAAGCCACAGATGAACTATTGTCAAGTAATGAGCAAGCTTAAGCTATGAGGTCAAGTAGGCAGATGGTGGGGTAAAGCAGACACATGGTGCTGAAAAGACATAACATACAGAAAAAGTTAAAAAAAAAAAAAAAAGTAAGTTCAGACTAATCCACCCATTCTTTAAGCAAATGCAAGTTTACTCTAAGTTGTGGTCTTTGCCTGTAAGTATCCAGCAGAGAAAACAAAACTAAATAATCCTGACTCTAGAGAACTAACAAGCTAATGTTTTCCAAAAACCAGTTGGTGACCCATTTGTGGATCCTAAAATCAACTTAGTACATTATGACAAGACTTTTTAATTAAGTAGAAGAAAAAAATAGCAGAGTTCCTTACACGTGTAAGGGGTAAGAACTGTTTCATGAAAATCTTATTGCTTTTTACACATACAGATTATGAGAGTTTACTGGATTACAGTGTAATCGTGTATATTTAACTGTGAGACCAGCTACTAGTCTAGTGTCAATAAATGGTTAATTGTAAAGATCCACAAACTATCTGAGGCATTTCTAGGACTTTTAAATTGCATTCCAGTTCCAAGAAACCTGCCTCTACTGAGTTTTCAGCTCTTGGTACCTTGCTGTTAGGCTTTCTCTAAGGGAAGCAAACTTTGCCACACAAAATCTATCTCTTTGGCATGTGGGTTATTTTAACGCTGCTTATTAAAAAAAAAAAAAAAAAAAATGCTGAGGAAGAACCTTTGACCTCCCCCTTATGGTCACCCTAGATAACAACAGTATAAAATAAAGTAGGTGAGGTAGTCAGGGAGAAAATGGGCAGTCTGTTTGTTAAAATTCCTATGTCCCATTGTTTCTGAGTGGTCTCACAAACACTTTTTTCATTTTCTTTGAATTATCTTCCTTCCCTCGAAGTCCTCAACTTCTAACCCTTCTCCTTAGCTTAGAATGGAATATAAGCCTCAGTTGTCTGACTGCCTACAGGCATCATATTCTTATGGAGCACCCATACATATGTAATTAAATTCAGTTTTCTCCTGCTAATCTGTCTCTTGTCAATTTAATTCCTAGACCAGCCAAAAGAACCTTGAAGGGTAAAGGAAAATCTTTCCTCACCAACAGTATTGAACATATTCTCACTACTAGAAGAAAACTGAATCTCTTATTTGTATCTCCCAAAACCCAATTTTATTTATAGAAGACTTTGTTTATATACTGTATATAATACTGTGTATATTTTGTTTATATACTCTCTCTCTCTCTCTATATATATATATATATATATGAGTAATCTAGCTGTTTGACTAGAAAATTAGTTTCACTTATAAATTGGACTTTCTCTTTCATGTAGATCTTATACTAAATTAAATGTATAAATTTATAAAAGGTCTCAATTCGGGGTGCCTGGGTGGCCCAGTGGGCTAAAGCTTCTGTCTTCAGCTCAGGTCATGGTCCTGGGGTCCTGGGATTGAGCCCCAACATCAGACTCTCTGCTCAGCGGGGAGCCTGCGTCTTCCTCTCTCTCTGCCTGCCTCCCTGCCTACTTGAGATCTCTGTCAAATAAATAAATACAATCTTTTTTAAAAAGTCTCAATTCATGTTACTAGAAAATATTCAAAGGGAAGAAAAGTCAGCATTGTTTAAAAATTATTCAAGATAAACAGAAAAGTCTCACAAATTCTAAAATTAAACATAATTGCAGGATTTTCCAAAATTTATCAGAATCAAGTGTAAGAAAGCGAAATTTGTTTTCTGAGTATTCCCATATTTGAATGAGTCAGAAGAATATCTTGCTCTAGAGGACAGAACTAAAACTAATTAGGCAAAGATATAAGGAATATGATTTCAAATGATTATAAAGAAATAACTTTGTAGTAACCAGAATTGTCCCATAGTCTTCATTATAAGTAATAAGTTCCTTTTTATGAAATGTAGTCTAGCCAAAGCTCAATAACCATGTATTAAAGATAGCACAAAGATCAATAACAAATCACAATTCTTGATAATTGCAGAAACAAACCCTTCCACTTCTACCAACTATTTGTTGAACAGAAGCTTCAGTGCTGACCAGCCCTTTGATTTCAATATGGACTCTTCAAAGAGGAGAACTGCTCTTCAAGTAAGACACTCAAGAACAAGGGGCCTCAGAAGTTCATGCCAATCTGTAACTCTATAATCTGCATTCAGGTTTTATTTTAAAAAAATCTCTGCCATGGTTTCACCTTAATCTTTTAAACTCTGAAAAACTCTAAGACCTAGGAACCTGTGTTATTAACTACCTCCTCATGGAATTTTCAGGACTCCAAAATGCTATGGCTTGCCTTAGGTAAAACCACCTGTATTACTGATATGTTGTAAAGAGGGATGGAAGAGAGGTGGCCCAATAGCTAATTCGTTTCACATTCAGTGTAACTTTTCGTGAAATGCTTCCTCTAGATCTCTGTGGCTCATTGTATCAACGCTAGGAGAGCACTTAACCCACTGCCATAGTTACATACTTAAGAGATCTGTTTTTTTAATCAAAAAATCTATAAACCCACAGATGCTAAGAGCTATGTTTTACCATATCTGTAAACCCAGCACTCCCCACAATGCCTGGCTCACAGTTATGTGCTTATGGCTGAATAAACCATTTTCCAGTAGCACCACTAGAAAATCAATGTGACATCAGCATGATATAACCTGAAGAAAAAGTTGATAGAATTGGTGCTATTTAATTGACATTTTCAACACTCAGCTGAAAAGATTAAAAATGTAGGGCTTGCTGTCACTAAATATAAAAATCCCAGTTAAGTCACTTTATATTTTACTATTTCATAGTTACTTGAAACTCTAAGATGACCTTCCTACAACATTTCTAAATCACAAAGTAAATATATTCATTAAGTGCAATATAGAAGGTATTTCTGTTTAAAAGTTAAGATAGTTTGCTATTTTTACATAAAATAACCAACTCTCAAATACATATTAACCTTTAAGAAAATTATTTAAATAAATACCACTCCTACAGTAAATATACTTTGCTAAGGACAGGTAATAAAGGAGCATAAATTCAGAAAGAGAAATGTTTTAAAGAAAACAAAAGCATTCATTACAGTACTCAAATTAATAACAGTGCATTAAAATAAATGAAAGGCACCATATTCACTCTGGATGTGCCTGTTATAATCATGTACTTGTTATTTTTGGCTCAAAGAAAAGACATCTTCCTAAGAACTCAGAGAGATGAATAAATGGACATTGCCACAACACTATCCTTTAATTTGCTTTCAATTTGCATATGAGTTTTTGGTAAAAATTTTTCTAAATATCTCCCTCATAAGTAACTTTAAGTTTGGGTTTCCAAAATTATTACTACCATACAGATGAAAGTTAGAAACAATTTTGACAATATGACAAATTTTAAAATAGAAAATACTTCTAAAATATAAATTAACTATCATCTATACTTGGTTAATGTGCTTAAGGTTATCATTACCATATCCAGTAAATGCATGTCACTGTTCTTCACGTTTCGACCTGGGCTTAATAACATTCCAAAACATCTGAAAACATTGGGGGGAAAAAAAAGGACAAATAAGGTATCAAGAATATACAGAAGCCCAGTGAGCAAAAAGCCTTTTTATAATAACTATACAATCTGACCTCTGTACTTAGAAATAACTTTGGTTTTTTAAAAGAAACACCACAAAAAATAATTAAGATACATAATAAAACAGCATAGAAATAAGTTATTTAAATTTCCAAATCTTTATTTCTGCATGTAAAAGATTACCAATGACCAAAAACTATAATAAAAATGGCCACAAATTACTGACTGAAACAAAATACAGTAGTAAAATATGAACTTGTTTCTAGATAGAAATGAAGCTTTATTTGCCTTAGAGTTATTTCAAACCTATAAGCCAAAATCAACTAACCCAATTAAATAGTAAAGGAGATTTAAAAAAATAACAAAACTGTGCTCACTCTTTGTATCAAGCCAGATTAACAGAAACAATTACCCTGGCCTTCAACACTCATTTTTCACTGAGTAGCCTGTTAATATTTATAATACCCTAACTTTGAAAAAAAAGTTATATGAAACTCATTACTAAATGTGCCATTATATTAGTGAAGATATTATCCAACATACTATACATAGGAATAACTACTTACTTTGTTCTGTGCTTCCTGATGCTACAGAAGCTTTAGGAATCCCATGGACTACATTCCTTATGACTTTATTTGTGAAGGATTTTCGTAAGGTTTAAATTCAGCTAAATCCAATATTTTTATATGTGTTAGATTATTATTAATTCTGCTTTTTAGTAAGAAAAGCAGAATCTAGAGAAACCCAACAACTTACTCAAATTCTCTTGCCTCTTAAATAACTCTTGTAAATCTAGAGACAATCTGATCTGACCTCTGTATCCCTCTGCCAACAACGCATACCCTCACTTACTAGAGTGTTTTTACTGTAGTTTTCCAACATTTAAAAGTATGCTATGGAATATTTCACACAGCAGTAGAGAATGTAAATAAATAAATTCTGCTAATATTTTTTAAATTTCAAAATACTGACAACTGACATGTCACTACATAATCTGATCCTTGTTATTTTCCAAAGGTTTACTTTTTTAGTAGTACATCTTGTTCTTCCATGAACAAGGTAAGACCTATCCCAATATGAGTCTAGTAAGTGGTAAAGCAATATATACTTCCTGTTAGTATTTGAGGATACTCAAACGCACGAGGATCTCTTTTGGCATCCAAATACAAGAGAGTAGATGAAAAGATAAAGTCACCGAGATCTGAAGATAACTTTCCAAACATATTACTATACCACTGAACAAAATGTGATATATACTGCCATACACTATTATCTATACGCTGCTATAATCTCCCAATGAACTCCTATAATAAACACCGCAAATTAAGTGTTAATTATGCAATTCATTGTACTCTCTCTTCTATCATTGCCTTAAATACTTGCTAAGCAAGAATAAAAAGTGAGGGGCACCTGGGTGGCTTAATGGGTTGGGCCCCTGCCTTCGGCTCAGGTCATGATCTCAGGGTCCTGGAATTAAGCCCCGTATTGGTCTCTCTGCTCAGTGGGGAATATGCTTCTCCCTCTACCTGCCTCTCTGCCTACTTGTGATCTCTGTCAAATAAATAAATAAAATCTTAAAAAAAAAAAAAAAAAGAATAAAAAGTGAATTCTTTTTTCAGATAAGAAATTTGGTCCCTCCAACTAAAAGGTCAGGTCAGTGAGGACAGAAGACTTCTCTCACATTCGCTTCATGTTTTGATTTGGCTTGTATCTCTCACGGTTTTTTGTGGGTTTTTTTGTTTTTTTTAAAGAACAATTTTCTATATTATAGAATTTTTAAGTTTCAAAACTATTATGTACTTACTGTAAAAAAGTTAATGGATACCAAAATGGAAAAAGAAAACATAAATTTATCCTTTTCTCTCTAATATCAGCCCCCTTAAAAATGAACATTAACAATTTAGTATGCATCCTCCCTACATTTCTTTTTGTTCTTGAAGACTTAAAAGATTTTTACCGTTTTGTTTGCCAAGCACTTGCAGGCAAATAATGAAATTGGTACAATTTTATATTTTTTTAATATTCCCATGTTAAACTCTATTGCAAAAAGAGTCTTGGAGGTTTAGGTTTTCCTTAAATGGCAACAGCTATCACTTTATTTTGATAATCTTTGATGTGGTGATCTTTTCCTGGGTTATAAATAAAAAATCCTGCCACCAGCGCAACTGGCTGGCTCAGTCAATTAAGCATAATGAACTCCTCTTGATTTTGGCTCAAGTCATGATTTCAGGGTTGTGAGATCAAGACCACATTCAGCACAGCATCTGCTTGTCCATCTCCCTTCCCCTCTCTTCCTTCCCTTACCCCCAGCTGTGCTCTCTCTTCTCTTTCTCAAACAAATAAAAATGAACACTTTTTTTTAGATTTTATTTATTTATTTATTTATTTGTTTGTTTATTTGAAAGAGAGAGAGAGACAGGGAGAGAGGGAACACAAGCAAGAGGAGTGGGAGAGGGAGACATAGGCTTCCTGCTAAGCAGGGACCCCAATTCGGGGCTTGATCCTAGGACCTCAGGATCATGACCCAAGCCGAAGGCAGACACCCAGTGACTGAGTCACCCAGGCGTCCCCAAAATAAACTCTTTAAAAAAAAAAATCCTGCAACCAACCAGTAGTGTGACCTTGGAGAAAGGACCTACCTCCCCCCCGTCACGTTTAAAAAAATATATATTTTATTTATTTGAAAGTGAAAGGCAGAAAGAGAAAGCACTAGTGGGAGACAGAGGGAGAGGGAGAAGCAGATTCTCCACCGACATGGGTTCAGGGTCCATCCCAGGGATGGACCCTGGGATCAAGAGCAGACACTTAATTGACCAAGCCACCAGATGGCCCAGCACCTAACCCCTTTGAGCTTCCACTTCCTCTTCTACAAAAATGGAAGAGGTATAATACATGAACTCAGAGGAGTTTTTCTGACATCAAAATTGCACAGTTTTTCTCTATAAAGCTGTATTAGTCATTTCCAAATTTATATTTCATTAAAGCACATCAGGTTTCCTATGGAGACAAGTAAGGTCTATTAGGGATAATGTGTCAGTAATTAGATATTATTAGTACCACAAACACCAAATGCGAATATTAAGTATTTCTTTGGGGAGGTCAAAGCATTCAACCTTTCCTTGTTAACTCTATAAATAATGTAGAAAACTGCCATCACACCTATTTTCTCAAGCAGCTCATAGTCTATTAGAGGAGGAAAATACAAGTAAATAGGGAACTAAAACCCGATATGGTAAGTTCTAGGATTAATGTAAATACAGAATGTTAAAAAAGCAGAAAAGAAACACACCCAACACTATAATACAGTACATAACAGACCTGACCAAAATTTGAAACCAAACCTCCTGAGAATGAGATGATAATGACAGTATATTAATATTATTAAATTATAGCATATATTTTTTAATTCCTTAAGTCAGACATTACTGTATTGCTGCATTTACATTTCAAAACAACCTGCATATGAGAAATGACAAGCTAGTTTTCATGAAGGTAGATGGAATTTGTCCGAACAACACAGGTAGTGAAAGGACTGGGATTCGAGTCCATGTCCATGATCCAAAACTGCAGATCTTTTACACATTGAACTCTATCACCTCCCTAGCCTATCAGGAAAGATTATCAACTCCCCATGTGACCCAGGGCAACTTACACACCGCAGCATCTCACTTTCCACATTTCTGAAATATAAGTGTTATTGGCTCACAAGTTCCCATATTCATGTAAAGGTGAAATGAAAGCCCTCAAGGTGAAGGTACACTGTGAACTATAAAGCAGAGCCCAATTACGAATTATTATTATAACTGCCACTACTATTGTTTTAGAGATAATATTTATTTACTTGAGAGACAGTGAGAGAGAAACAGTGCACAGAAGCAGAGGGAGAAGCAGACTCCTCGCTGAGCAGCTGGGGACTCAATCCCAGGACCCTGAGATCGTGACCTGAGCCCAAGGCAGACACCTAACCAACTAAGCCACCCAGGCCCCTAGTGCCACTATTATTAAAAAAAAGTTTAACTTTCCATAATACCTATGAGTTTTTACTCAAAACAGAGCTTTTTTTGGAACCTCCATACTGTTTTCCAGAGTGGCTTCCCCAGCCTGCATTCCCACCAACAGTACAGGAGTTGAAAATCGAGCTACCCTACGACCCAGCAATCACACTACTGGGTATTTACCCTAAAGATACAAACATAGGGATCCAAAGGGAAGTGCACCCCTATGTTTATAGCAGCAATGTCCACATTAGCCGAACTATGGAAAGAGCCTAGCTCTCCATCAACAGATGAATGGATAAAAAAGATGAGGTACATATATACAAAATGGAATACTATGCAGCCATTTTTTTAAAAAATGCAAAATCTTGCCATTTGCAATGACACGGATGGAACCAGAGGGTATTATGCTAAGTGAAATAAGTCAATCAGAGAATGACAATTATATGATCTCACTAATATGAGGAATCTGAGAAACAAGACAGAGGATCATAGGGGAAGGGAAGGAAAAATGAAATAAGTTGAAACCAGAGAAGGAGACAAACCATAAGAGACTCTTAATCTTAGGAAACTGAGGGCTGCTAGAGGGGTTGGGGGGGAAGGGAGGGGGTGGCTCGGTGATGGACAGGGGGGAGGAGGATATGTGCTATGGTGAGTGCTGTGAATTGTGTAAGACTGATGATGGACAGACATGTACCCCTGAGGCAAATAATACATTATATGTCAATAAGAAAAGCACTTTGAACAGTTTTTAATACCAAGTTAGCATCCATACAAACACCAAAACTCAGCGTATTTAGACTTAAGTGATAGAAAAAAGTGACAAAAACCAAAGATGATATGTTAATGCTCTGTAACAGCAAACTAAATTATTTTATTTTGCTTTCAGCCCATCAAGCGATTAGGATTCTATCTACCTCCATGAAGACTATGGATAAAAATGAAGAAGGGAAGAAAGGAAAAGAAAGGAGGCAAGTGTCTACCAATGTCAGTTAAGGAACACTGTCTCTTAACTAAACTTTTGCTGTTAAAAATGAAAAAGTGGGGGTGCCTGGGTGGCTCAGTGATTTAAGCCTCTGGTCATGATCCCAGGGTCCTAGGATCAAGCCCTGCATCGGGTTCTCTACTTGGCGGGGAGCCTGCTTCCCTCTCTCTCTCTGCCTGCCTCACTACACTGCCTACTTGTGATCTCTGTCTTTCAAATAAATAAATAAAATCCTTTTTAAAAGTGAAAAAGTGACAGTATGTCAGAAGAAGGTAAACAGAAACACAAAGAAAAGCTATAAGTCAATCATATTTTTTCAGAATATCCAAGAACATGAAAAGCTAAATTTTGTAAAAATTAGAATCCCGGTCAGTCTCACACTGAAGGAGTTAAAGCAAAAGACAGTTGAAAAAGCCAGGTGAGAAATGCTGGGATTGTTTTTCCCTCACTAACAGATGAAGCAGAGATAGATACACAGGCATTCCTCACTATGCGCAGTATGGGGAACCATTATAAGCTGAAATCGGGCAAAAGGATGTTATGATCAGTGAGGAAAATTATGATTGTTCTGCATCCTTTATTTTTGTCAAAACTTTAAAAACTCTTTGCTGTCAGTTTTAAGTACACAACTGATGGAGAAAAAAAGTAAAACTTATTTATTTAGTTCTTTGCGATTTAAAACACTTAGAAACATTGACAAAGTTTTTTATTTCTTCAGAAACAATTATTAAGACGAGTTTGAACAGAGCTTGCTTTTTCTCATGTAATTTACAACAAGAGTAAGCATTTTTTCTATGCCCTGGTAAAATTCATATTCTTTTCTAAGTTTGAATCAGCTTCCAATATTTTATCCTTTGCACTTTCAATGTTATAAAATATCTGAGGGTTCCTTTAATGTGAAGTTTTTGCTGGCATTTCCTCCAGGACATGCTTCCTTTTCATCACAAGCACTTTCCTTACTTATGCTGCTAAATTCATCCTCACTGCGTTCTCTGGCTGCCCATGCAGACGCCACTGAACAGTGGCAGTATCAACATTCCCAGGGTTCTATTTCTTTATAATTCCATTTACGTCTGATTCGAATCCTACAAAGTTTTTCATATACTGCAGTAAAAGTTCTGCCATGCCATATGCATACTATTCATTGTTGTTTCCTGTCATGATGCATGAATTTTTTTTTAATTTTATTTTTTTCAGTGTTCCAAGATTCATTGTTTATGCATCACATCCGGTGCTCCATGAAATACGTGCCCTCCTTAATACCCACCACCAGGCTCACCTATCCACCCACCTCCTCCCCTCCAACACCCTCAGCTTGTTTCTCAGAGTCCACAGTCTCTCATGGTTCATCTCCCCCTCTGATTTCCCCTAACTCACTTCTCTCCTTCTATCAATGTTCTCTGGGTTATTCACTGTGCTCCACAAGTAAGTGAAACCATGTGATAATTAACTCTCTCTGCTTGACTTATTTCACTCAGCGCAATCTCCTCCAGTCCCATCCATGTTGATACAAAAGTTGGGATTCATCCTTTCTGATGGAGGCATAATACTCCATATATGCACCATATCTTCCTTATCTATTCGTCTGTTGAAGGGCATCTTGGCTCTTTCCAGTTTGGCAACTGTGGCCATTGCTGCAATGAACACTGGGGTACAGGTGGCCCTTCTTTTCACTACATCTGTATCTCTGGGGTAAATACTCAGTAGTGCAACTGCAGGGTCATAAGGTAACTCTATTTTTAATTTCTTAAGGAATCTCCACACTGCTTTCCAGTGGCTGGAAACAGTGGCTGCACCAAGTTGCATTCCCACCAACAGTGTAAGAGTGTTCCCTTTTCTCCACATCCTCTCCAACACTTGTTGTTTACTGTCTTGTTAATTTTGGCCATTCTAACTCGTGTAATCTATACTTTCAATGATGTCCCGATCAAAATTCCACTGCCATTTTTCAAAGTACTGCAACAAACAATTCTAAAATTTGTATGGAACCAGAAGAGACCCCAAATTGCTAAGGAAATGTTGAAAAAGAAACACAAAACTGGGAGCATCACATTGCCTGATTTCAAGCTTTACTACAAAGCTGTGATCACCACGATAGCATGGTACTGGCACAGAAACAGACACACAGACCAGTGGAACAGAGTAGAGAGCCCAGGTATGGACCCGCAACTCTATGGTCAACTAATCTTCGACAAAGCAGGAAAAAATATCCAGTGGAAAAAAGACCGTCTCTGCAATAAATGGTGCTAGGAAAATTGGACAGCTAAGTATAGAAGAATGAAACTTGACCATTCTCTTACAGCATACACAAAGATAAACTTGAAATGGATAAAAGACCGCAATGTGAGGCAAGAATCTATCAAAATCCTAGAGGAGAACATAGGCAGTAACCTCTTCGACATTGGCCACAGCAACTTCTTTCAAGACATGTCTCCAAAGGCAAGGGAAACAAAAGCGAAAATGAACTTTTGGGACTTCATCAAGATCAAAAGCTTCTGCACAGCAAAGCAAACATTCAACAAAACAAAGAGGCAACGCACGCAACGGGAGAAGATATTCGCAAATGACAGTACAGACAAAGGGCTGACCATCCAAGATCTATAAAGAACTCCTCAAACTCAACACCCCAGAAAAACAGATAATCACATCAAAAAATAGGCAGAAGACATAAACAGACACTTCACCAAAGAAGACATACAAAGGGCTAACAGACACATGAAAAAATGTTCATCATCATTAGCCATCAGGGAGACTCAAATCAAAACACATTGAAATGCATGAATTTTTTTAAGATTACTTATTTGAGAAAGTGAGAGACAGCACACATACGGGAGGGGGGCATAGGAAGAGGGAGAGAATCCTCAAGCAGACTGCCCACTAAGCATGAAGCTCGATGCAGGTCTCGATCCCGGGATCCTGAGATCATGACCCGAGCCAAAATCAAGAGTTGGACACTCAACCAACCAAGCCACCCAGGCTCCCCACGTGATTGTGTTCAACTGCATGCTTATATCATATTTCTTCCAAACTCAGCTAAAGAAAATGCATGATATCCAGTCTTGGAAGTATCACTCCCTTTCAATGTGGCAACAAAATTCAAAATTTTGGCTTGAATGCTAGCAAAACTAGTTTTTTTTTTTTTTTTTTTTATTGCAGCCTTTAATCCAAAGTAGAAGTTAATGCTCCATTTCAACCCTAAGCAGCTTTCTATTCCTACTGAAACTTAAAGATGACAGAGTGACTTTATTGTGCTCTTTTTATTCACCAGACTTTTTCAGAACAGTTGACACCATTGCTTCATGCAGTGCCTAGAGCTCTTCCTATCTTCATTCTGCTGTCATCATTTCTAAATCTTCTAAGATCATATGCAATTTCACTTTCAGCATTAGCACTTTCATTTCTTTGCTGCACATTTAACACTGTTGGCCAATTCTTTGAGTTTATATATTTGGGGGAAATGTTATAGGTTTATCACTGAGAGATAAGGAGGCAACACAGTCACACACTTTGCTATCTGGGCGTGAACTAAGTAACAGATACACTATTACCATTTTCAACAGAATTTCAAGGAAGTGATGTGACTAGTTGCTGATCTTGAATTTATGTGGTGACTATAAACTAAAGAGTTAACAACAGAGTTTTCACTTTCTGCAATTACTCAAAATTAATATATCATGATAACAAAAATTTGAACCATGTGGCTGCAGGACTGCTTTTATTTAACTAAGCCAAAGTAAAATAAATTTGTGCATTATCATAATTACAAAACAAGGACTGCTTGTACATACACAAAAGTGCTAAAAATCTAGCCAAGGTTTTGCCTTCTCATGGTAGCAGTCTACCCTAATTCTACAGGCTGCTCTGATTTTCACTTATCATTCAAAACAGTCTCAGTAAAAATCATGATTGTGGTACTAGAGATAATACTGCCAACAGTAATAACAGCAAGTGTTTATTAAGCATTTATTCTGAGTCAGGGACTATTCCAAATATTTTACAGGTATTATCTAATTTTTCCTCCCAAAGTTCTTAAGAAGTATTATTCACCATCTACAAATTAGAAACCGAAGCACAGAGAAGTTAAATAACATGGCCACAGTCACTGTAGAGCCAGGACTAAAACCCAGATGAAGGACTCCATAGTTGGTGATCTTAAAAATTTTACTAACTTCAGAGCCCTCAGTCACAGGAAGAAGTCTCTCCATTAGGTTTTATAGTTATCAGCAAAAGAGGTTTAAAAAACTAGTTGTTTTTTTCTCTCCATTCTTCAGGTGGGAAATTTTTATAGTTTTCCCCTCAGATTACCTGGAATACTAGGACAGATCACCAGGGAAAAAATAAAATAGATGCCTGGGAATGCCTGGGTCAGCATCTGCCTCCTGATTTCAGCTTAGGTCATGATTTGAGGATTGCGAGATTAAGCCCTGCCACAAGGGCACAACGTAGAGTCGACCTGAGATTCTCTCTCCCTTGCCCTTTGCCCCGCCCTCCTCTCATGCTCTCGCATGCGCACTCTCTCTCGCTCTCAAATAAAATCTTTTTTTTAATATTTAAAATAGATACTTAGGACTGTTTTAGATCTGCTACCAATGAAAAGAATTTAATCCACAAAGAGGTTATAGAAGAAGAGATTATTTTTTTTTAAAGATTTTATTTATCTGACAGACAGAGATCACAAGTAGGCAGAGAGGCAGGCAGAGAGAGAGGGGGAAGCAGGCTCCCTGCCTAGGAGAGAGCCCGATGTGGGGCTCACTCCCAGGACCCTGGGATCATGACCTGAGCTGAAGGCAGAGGCTTTAACTCACTGAACCACCTAGGCGCCCCAACACTCTCTTCCCTCCAACCCCCACCACTGATCTTTTTACAGTTTCCATAGCTTTGTCTTTTCTAGAATGTCATACATCTGGAACCAGAGTAGTCTTTTCAGATTGACTTCTTACATAGCAATATGCATTTCAAGTTCCCCCTTTCCATGGCTTGACAGCCCACTCCTTTCTAGTGATTATTCCATTCCCTGCATGTATCTTGGTTTGCTTATTCATTCACTTATTAAAAGTCATCTTGGCTGCTTCCAACTCTGGGCAATTATAAATAGAGCTGCTATAAACAAATGAACAAGCAAACAAATGCCAAATGAAGATCTTAAATTGTGGATACATATAAAAATTTGCAATTCAGAAGAGACCTCAGGTTGAGATTAAAAATTTGAAAGTCATTCATTTGTAGATATATTTAAAGTCCTATATATGAAGAGACCGGATGAGGTAACTAAGGAGAGAGTGTGGTAGAGGAAAGACTACTGAACTAATGTCATCAAGAAGGAAAAAACTGAATAAAATCTACTATACAAGTAGAAAGTTGGCCAAGAACATGGACATTTCATCCAGAGTAATAAGAGAAAAGGCAGAATATGTAGTACAGATGAGAAAATTAGTATAAAAGGTGATGGTAATATCAAAAGTTCTAGGGCGCCTGGGTGGCTCAGTCATTAAGCAGCTGCCTTCAGCTCGTGTCATGGTCCTGGGGTCCTGGAATCGAGTCCCATGCTGGGCTCTCTGCTCAGCAGGAAGCCTGCTTCTTCCCTTCCCATTCCCCTCACTTGTGTTCCCTCTCTCACTGTCTCTCTGTCAAATAAATAAAATCTTAAAAAAAAAAAAAAGTTCTACTACTGTTTCTGTTATCGTCAATAAGAGATCACTGGTTCAGAGTAAACGTGGTAGAAGACATGGTGGACACTTAAAGAGCAGGTGTGAAACAGCCTAAGAAAGAGATGAAATAGCTTGTCCAGTAAAATGAAATAGGGATGCCAGCAACACAAATGTACACCTGAGGCTATGGTCATGAACCTCGCGTGACGCCAATCAGCATGGCTGTTTATCTGTTACTTCCCCAGCTGCATTCAATTCTAACAGGTGTTGCTACAAAGGAGCAGAAAGCTTAGAGATGGCAATATGCCAGGCGAGTAGAAAAATGGAAAAGAGAATAAGGGAGATGTGGGAGTATAATTTATAAAGATAGATAATGAAATCTAAATTAGGACAGAGATAAGTAAAAAAACCAAACATGAAGCGAGTGAGTGAAGGACAGCAAATCATGATGGGACCACAGATTATTAGTCTCAGTGAGATCAAAGAATTAATGGACTTGAGAAAATGAGAATGAATTAGAGAGATAAAAGGTAGTGATCAGACAGTGGGATACCTTATATTGAGACTATGAAGGGAGTGCGGTCATTGGTAATGACAAATTCCAGAGTATGATGGTGGAAGTAGATAGTCGAGGAAGGGAGAAAAGGTCTGTAGACAAGAAGAAGTCAAGAAACTAAGAAGCTAGGTTATTAGGAAAATCATCTGCATAGATACTGAAACTGCCAAAACTTAGGATAAGCCTAATAATTAGAGAATGATAGAGAGCCAGGGGCTAAAATCTTCAAAGAATGATGCAAATCCCAAGAATATGTAGATAACTGCGACAAGAGAGGCTGGGAGATGGGAAAGTCTAAGAGCATCAACTTCAAAGCTGTGAGTTTTCAAAGAGGGAAGAGGAAAACAGTCCAGAAGGAGCAGGGACATGCAAGAAGGATACGCATACATCTCCAGGCCAAAGATACAGGGATGGGAGGAGAGGAAACAGCCATCGCTCAAAAAGATTATAAAGGAAGCAGCAGACTCAGTTGAAAGCCCAGTTTGTATAAAGTGAAGGTAACATTCAGAAATCAGGTTGAGAAAGAGGGTAACTGTGCTGTGATGCGTTATGAGTTCCAGAGTGTAGAATGGAATGTTCCAGAAGCTGGGTAAAGGTGGAAGATGAGATTCAGAAGACAGGATATCCAGGGGATCAGGATTTGAGTACTGATGGAAAATCCAGGAGTCCTGGACTTCTTACAAGGCCTGAAAGAAACAGGCAAAACAAAACAAACAGATTTCAGCGAAGTTGAAGACTGAGGATGAGAAGAAGGAGGGTCTTGGCAAGAGCATGTAGAGCTCTGGAATACCATTTTAGTCCAGTTCAGGACAACCAAGGTGCACGAGTCAAGGAAGGGGCAGTACTACCAGAGAAATATGGACAACCTTTCCTATTATTGATGGAGGGCAGGGTAGGAATGGGAACAGAATATATGAGTGTGGAGGAGTTTTGACTTGAAGGGCGTCAAGGAAAGATAACTACTTCTGGGTATCCAAAAACACACTGGATTAATGAGTCTGCAGAATTGTAAACCTAAAACCGTATCTACTGTGCATTAGTTCATAACCTCATCTCACAAATGCTACTGCTCCCTAAAAGACAAGATCCAAAACAGCTGTCCTATAACCACATAAAGAGACCTTCAAGTAGGCTAATGCTCATTTTCTACAATCAATAAAAGCTACATACACATACACCCCCCAAGGAAGAAAATAGTTAATTTTAAATGTGATCCTTACATGAAAAACTAGCCACAACAAAATGCTCTTGTGTTGGGAGTTATCAAGACCACTCCAGGTTGGAAGATTTGCTAGGAGGACCCCAGGACTCAGCACTGAGTTGTACTCTTGACGATGATTTATTAGAGTGAACAGACACAAAGCAAAATCAGCAAAAGGAAAGGTGCACAAGGTGAAGTTCAGAGTCCTCTCCCTGTGGATTCACTGAGGACACATTTAATTTCTCCAGCAATGAGTTGTGACATGTGTGAAAAGATGTTTACCAGAGAAAGTCAGAGACTCAGTGTCCAAGGGAGCTGGTCACACAGGCATCCTTTGGCTGGGACATAACAACATTCCAGTTTCCAGAAGAAAAGCAAGTGTTCAGCATAAATCATGCTGTTTCTACAAACAGTTTAGGCACTCACCAGTTCTGGGAATGGTGGGACCCTTCCTGAAATCCAAGTTTTCAGATGGCTTTCAAGAACCAACCCTACAATTCCTACATTTAAGAACAGCAATTTCAGCTCCACTTCTGTAGAGCTCTATCTTAATATTTACATTCTAAGTAAGGAGAACTTTAATATAATACAATGTCATCTGTGTGTAAAATAATATAGATTCCTCAGGAGCTCAATTCCATTTAAAAGGCTTAAATCAAGTGATATTAAGCTTTGATTAGTTATCAAAAGAATAACAATCTTCTACAGTACAGTGGAATAATGAAGTAACTCATCAAAATATATGAACTTTAAAGGAAACATGTGAATACCCACATGAGAGGGGCATCTGGGTGGTGCAGTCAATTAAGCATCTGACTCTCGATTTCAGCTCAGGTCATGATTTCAGGGTTGTGAGATCAAGACCCACGTCCAGCTCTGCGCTAGGCATGCCGCCTGCTTAAGATTCTCTCTCCCGGGACACCTGGGTGGCTCAGTTGGTTAAGCAACTGCATTCGGCTCAGGTCATGATCCTGGAGTCCCGGGATCAAGTCCCGTATAGGGCTCCCTGCTTAGCGGGGAGTCTGCCTCTCCCTCTGACCCTCCCCCTTCTCATTCTCTCTCTCTCTCTCTCTCAAATAAATAAAATCTTTAAAATAAAACTTAAAAAAAAAAAAAAGATTCTCTCACCCTAGGGGCATCAGGGTGACTTCATGGGTCATGGTCCCAGGGTCTTGGGACCAAGGCCTGCATCGGGCTCCCCGCTCAGCAGGAAGCCTGCTTCTTCCTCTCCCACTCTCCCTGCTTGTGTTTCTGCTCTCACTGTGCTGTGTCTCTCTCTGTCAAATAAACAAAATCTAAAAAAAAAATTCTCTTCCTCTCCTTCTGCCCCTTCACCCCCCCTTTAAAAAAAAAAAAGAAAAATCATGAGAATAAAAGGGATGAGGAAACATTAAAACACAGTCAAACTAGAAAAAAAAACAAATTAATATTTAAAGTACAAATACAAGACTTCACATATAACTTAACTTTTGTTGACTGCCTAATGTCCTACTAAATAAAAATAACATTTTATGTACTTCTTCCGCCCTCGTCTCTTCAAATGAAACAAAGATCTTTAAAAGAGAAAAAAACAACTTTCATTATAAAGAAGGATAAAACATTAGTATTTAAGCTATGCTTACTAGTGACAAAATCATTGTATTTACAGATACTTAATCCCTCTCCTTGCACCTTCCCACAAAAATAAGTCATACAGAAGAGTCAAATGAAAAACACTCAGAATGAAAATGGGCATATCGCAAAAGTCATTAAATAGTTTTTATCCTTGCCATTATCACTATTATGAAAGCAAAAAAAAAAATTAAAAAAAAGTAAAAAAGAAAAACAAAGCCAAGAAAAAAGAAAAAAAAAACCACAAAAAACAAAACAAAACAAAACAAAAAAACCTATCTAAAATAACCAGGAACACCTGGTGGCTCAGTCAGTTAAATGTCTGATTCTTGATTTCAGGTCATGATCTCAGGGATCATAATGTCAAGCCCTGCATCAGACTCCACACTGAGTGTAGAGCCTGCTTGAGATTCTCTCCCTCTCTCTCTCTCTGTTCCTCCACCCCCTTAAAAAAAAACAAAAACCTATCTAAAATAACAATTTTCTTCCCAGCCCCCACCCTGCCCAGAAATGTATTTACAACTTCACCTATGGGACTGGTTGATCTTACCAGGTATTAATTCAATTAGCCAGTCAAAGTCCAATTAGGAGAGAAAACACAATCATTTGAACAGGGAAAGTTTATTATCAAGAATTACTAACTATAATAGGAGAGTAACAGTAAAGAGAATTCTAAAGAATACCTCAAGCCTAAGGGAGAGTACACCAGGAAAGAGTACTTGGGAGGAGGATCCTCTCCCTACAGCTGGTATTCTATCCTTACTAGAGAAAGTCCAACTGCAGTACAGTGGATGGCAAAGTTTGCTGGACTGAGCTGGGCCACAAGCAAACAGGAAACAGCCCACGTCAGTGCAGGCAGCCAAGTCTGCCAGTACATGAACAAAAGCAATCAGAGCTCCCAGAGCCAGCTCACTGATAGAATGGTGTGAGGGCTGAGGCCCACAGGAAGAACGTGCTGAGCCAGGATCGGGATTCTGAGCTCGAGGAGGGAGTGTGTGCACTGGCTGCACAGCTGGAACACACCACTGGATGTCCCAGAATCTTAACAGCAAGGAGCAAGAAACCACCACAGCACACCAGAACCAAAGATCTGTCCCCCAGCAGTGTCTCTCTATCACCCTCTACTGGCTCAATATAATATTGTGCTTCCTGCAAACTTTGCTCCACCAAAAATAAAAGAGGGTAGATTTGGAACCAAGAGATAATAAATTGATAACTGGCAGAGGATACAGTTAAAATACCCCACTTCTCCTAATTAGAACCCTAGTTTTGGGATGCCTGAGTGGCATCGGCCTCTGGCTCAGGTCATGATCTCAGGGTCCTGGGCTCCCTGGGAGTCAACATCTCCCTCTGCTTCTCTCCCCACTAATGCACCCACAGTCTCACTCTCTCAAATAAATGAAGAAAATCTTGGGGAAAAAAAGAACCCTAAATTTCTTAAACCAACGAATTAAGTTATTTTCTAATGTAAGTTGAGAATGTAAATTAGTTTATCCACTATGGAAAAATATGGATGCTCCTCTAAAAATTAAAAACAAATCTACCATACAATCTGAAAATCCCATCTCTGGGTATACAACCACGGAAATGAAAATAGGATATCAAAGAGATAAAATGCACTCCCATGTTCACTGCAACATTATTCACAACAGCCAAGATATAAAAACAACCGAAATGCTTGTCAGTGGATGACTGGATCAAGAAGATGTGGTACAGGGATCCAACGGGATATTATTCAGTCTGGAGGAAAAAAGAAATCCCACTATGTGTGACAACAGAAATGGACTTGAGGACACTATGTTAAGTGATATAAACGAGGAAAAGAAAGACAAATACTGTATGATCTAAACTTATATGTGGAATCTAAAAGAGCCAAACTCATGAAAGCAGGTCATAAAAGGATGGTTATCAGGAGATGGAGGGGGGAACAGGAAAGATGCTGTTTAAGGACACACACTTGCAACTAGTAGTAAGTAAGGCCTAGAGACCTAATGTACAACACAGTGAGTATAGACAACAAAACTGTATTATCATCAAACTTGCTAAGAGACGAGATCTTACGAAAAAGAAATTATAATTATGTGATGTGATAGAGGTGCTAACTATTGCTATGAGGGCAACCATAGCACAACATATAAATACATCAAAGAAAGAAAGAAAAGAAAACTCAAAGAAGACAGCTGAGTAAGTTCAGAGAACAGCTTTTAAAATATTATGGAGGGGTGCCTGGGTGGGTTGGTTGGGCATCTGGCTCTTGATTTTGGTTCAGGTCATGATCTTGTGGTCATGAGATCCAGCCCCACACTGGGCTCCAAGCTGGGCATGGGGGCCTGCTTGGGATGCTCTCTCTCCCTCTCCCCTGCCCCACTCAAGCTCACTCATGTGCACACGTGCTCTCTCTCTCAAAATAAACAAACAAAATAAAATATTACCAAGACTTCTGGTCACCCCACCAATTTTTTCTCATTTTAGGATGGAGAAGAATGATATCCTTTAAGAAAAATTATTAGAATATCTAAAGCTTTTGATTTCATAATCATAATTGTATATCTTTCCATAAAAGATATAAATCATAATTTTATATCTTTCCATAAAAGATATAAATCAAACTAACATCTAGGCAGCCTGAAGTCAGTGACTTGAACTTCTTTCTAAATAAAACAGTAACTTGCTAGAGTGAGGATAAAAATAAATCCTAAGTAAATCCAGCAAAAGACCTTCAGAATGGTCAAACATCAAATTAGATCAGCCCAAAAATAATAAACAGTTGAAGTTCTACCATTCCCCAAGTCCAGTAGTATCAAATAATATTGGAAAATTATTCTGAGAGAAAAAGAGCCCCAGGTGGTTTTTATTTTCAGTACTCCTTAGCTTGGAAATCTTTCCCTCCAGAAAATAACACAAGGAAAGGTACCTGTCAATCACTCATGCTATGAAGTATGGCACTTAACACGTGAATTTCTCATCATATGGTTTTCACTGTAAGCCAGCAAGCACAAATTAAGAAGCGAGGCAGCATATACTACCAAAACCAGTACATCTCTGAATCACTCCACAAATGATCAAACTACCTTCTGTTAATGATGTGTTATGTATTTTTTAAAGTATATGTAATGGTTGTAATTCCCCCAAATTAGGATCAAAGTGACTCATGGAAATCCCTTTTTGCTCATAGTGTGGCCCACGTTACTCAGTACAAACAGAGTTATATGCTTATGACAAATCTAGTCATTACATTCTGCTTGCTGTATCAATATTTCATTTTGATTCACATAGCAAGCATCAAGGCAGATCCC